>NC_060162.1:9537164-9622097 GCF_021292245.1 Micropterus dolomieu | reverse complement strand
CTCAGCCTTAATTAAAAATGTCCACAGCTCTGTCTGTATTTGTCATTAATTTTCCAAGCAAGCTGCTGAATCTGAGTCAGTGCTGACTACTGATAATATGACATGGGGGAGTTTGCCCCTTTGTGCGCAGCTGGCATCGAGTCTGTTGATTTTCTGCGCTCATGTTACCCTGATATTTACGAGTCAGTGTCAATTAAAGGTTATTCCATTAAACACAGGTAGCGTAATGGCCGTACCTCAGATAAGGGGCTCAGGCTGGCTGTTGTAAATGGGCTATAAAATGGTGGCATTTGCCCTAAAACCCTCAAAGATGTTTGTCCGATGAAAAAACGTCAAATGAAACCTGCAAATTGCTCCGCAGAAATGTTCCAGCAGGGACAATCTGAACAGCATAAATCATAATGAATAATCACACTCGCTGAATGGGAATAATTTAACATCATCCTCCATTGCAGTAGGCTTTCTGTGATGATTATGTAATAATAATAGTGGTAAGTTTAATAATTTGACGTGCATTGTTAAAACTACATGCAGTAGCACCAATGATTTCATTGTGCTTTTATTTGTGTTCTTTTTTCCTGTTCCATAGTATCGAGGCTGGCTCTACATTCCGCATTTCTCAGACCTTTGTCCCCCTCCATTGTGTAGCTAACGATCATCTGCTGCTGTCTGCCGTAGCCTCTGCCTGTTCTCTGCATCTAGCTGTATTGTGAACCCCTTCTTCCTCATTTCCTCTTTCCATCTGAAGACGACATTGGCATTAAAACCGAGTTCCCACTCATACCGTATCCTTCTGTGTAACAGACTAAAGAATAACACCTTCTGTAGAAAACAGTTTGTCTTTATTTAAACTGTCATGTTGCTCTTCAGTGAATAACCCATTGTAGCACTAGACTTTACTACAGAATGTCATTGTGATTCTCCCATTCAGTGTGGATAGACTACATTCTGCTGTAAATTTCTGTAAAGTGGATACATTTTGATCCTCCCTGATTCGATTACAGCCAGGCTTGATCGAACTCTTCGAATTTCGTCTCCATCCCCTATTTTGCAAAGGTGCATTGTACCAGCTTTTGTCATCAATAAAGCACTTGTATGATCACCTTCTATAAATCATGCCAATAATCTTGTAACCCTAACATTCACCAATTGACCAATAGCTGTAGCACTAAAATCAGTCATTTGTGGGACGTTAGTTTCACCTTTTGATGGTTCACTGCACCTGTTACAGTGGCGTCCAAACGGCTGGTCATAATCCTACCCATGTGTGAAAGCTTTTGTTCCTGCTAGCTGAATCGATTTAGTCAGTCACAATAAATTGGCGAGACTCAGGTCTTACTCATCTTTTAAATCTTAAATTTT
This sequence comes from Micropterus dolomieu, assembly GCF_021292245.1. Classification (NCBI taxonomy): domain Eukaryota; kingdom Metazoa; phylum Chordata; class Actinopteri; order Centrarchiformes; family Centrarchidae; genus Micropterus; species Micropterus dolomieu. The sequence continues at coordinate 9,620,735 of NC_060162.1, read as the reverse complement.
ATCATTTAAAAAAAATCCCCCCTCTTTGATTCACTGTCATGCACAGCCCCCTCTCAAGTCTTTCCTCAGACACCTCCAGAATGCTATCCATTTTACAGGGATGTGTATATCCTGCACTGCTGTAGATCTCCTTTTAGAATGAAAATGTCTTTTATTCTTTGGTTGTGGTTTTCTACCTTATGTTCTTGTATTAGATCCTAATGCATGGTCATTTTATACTTTTGTTTTTCCACATTGAACAGCAGATTCCAATGTAAACTTTGTGTAGAGATGTCCCTGCTATACTGAAATGTGCTGTAAGCATACACATCTACTCATTGGATGCTGCTTCTGTTCTGTTAACCCTACAGAGAGCATGGTCGGGCCTTGCCATTGGTCTTTATTTGCATGGTATTACTATGGTTATATAGGAGATATTACTCTTATTATTACTATTATCACACAGTGCCACACATACTAATATTTTCCAATAAAGACTGTAGTTTTCTTTCTAACCTTCAGTGTGCTTTTTGCTGATTTCCATGTGTCCCTCCCCTCCTCCCTCCACACTGTGCTGTCACTGAGACGGTTCCCTCACTCTTTATGTGCTCTCATTTCTCAGCTGTCTTTGACAGAGTTTCTTCAAGTTGCTGCTCTGCTTACTTTGGAGTTGGCGCAACCAAATTTTCTATCCATTTAACAACAAAAAAGCATGTTTATTCTGAAACACACCGGCATTGATTTTTAATGTGACACCCTGTCATTCCCTCCTTATCCATACACTGTTGTTTATAAAACAAAACACAGCCTCCCTCACATCCATTCATTGGTGTTCATTGGTGATGAGTTAACATTGGAACAACCTTTGGACGATATGGATAGAATCGTCTTTCATGGTACATGTAATTTTTTATTTTAATGTCAATATTGTAATATAATCAATCTTTTATAACAATCTATAGAGAAACTGTTTATGGACAAAACAATCAATGTATGTTTTTGGCTCATCCAGGAAAAACAAAAATCTAAAAATATCAGGTTACTTCAGTGATGCAAAAATCATTAAAAACCAATATTTCCATAAAACATATAATTTGTAGCATTGCCTATAATGGCCTAATACACCCTAAGATATTAAACTGTTAAACACCATGGTGTAAACGGTATGGTAAATTAATATCCTCATGGTATATACCATGATATTGCCCAACTCTACTTCAAGGTATGGACTGCTTAGCATCAAAACACAAAAAGACCTTTGAAGTCCCTCATTACAATTACATTAAACACTGGGATACATTCTTCCGTAGGTTGCGCAGTTCTGTCCTATGTGTCATCAATGGAATAGAAATATTTTGGGAAATCCTCTTCCTTCTGGTGGAGAGTTAGATGAGTAGATCAATACCACTCTCGTATCCATACGGTAAATATGAAGCTGCAGCCGCAATCTTATCTTAGCACAAAAACTGAAAACTGAGAAACGGCTAGGTTTCAACAACAACCCAAACCCCCCCGTTAAACCACAATGTGTAATTTTTACACTTCCATAGTGAGATTTTTTGTTAACTTTAGACATAGCCGGCCTAGCTGTTTCCAGTGTTTGTGCTAAGCTAACTAGCTTCTTGGTGTAACCTAACTCTCTGCCAGTGTCTCCAAATCTGTAGAATAACGAGAAATCAATTTTGTTCAATAACCAAACAGCAACTGTGAAGTGTAACAGCAGTGTCTCTGTGTAATGTTTTTAAGTACAGGACTTTTTCATTTAGTACTTTTTCTAGCTAATTAGAACAACAGAAATTTCAAAACTCTTCCTGTTGCACCGTGGTGACTTGTGACAAGAGCATAACTAAACCCAATTCAGCTCACATTACATTACAAATGCAGATAAGGATTTTGATTGTTTATTGCAGGAAGTCAGCAATATTAAATTGAAAGCTTAGAGTTGAAGTTTTAGTTAATAGATAGTAATGATATTGTACTTCACGTGTCTTTAATCATGTTCTCGTTGTTTATAATAGACTTACAAAATTATTTGGTTTATAATTTTATCATATTTCCTTTAAATGTTAATTGATTTTTTAATGTACCCATCTTGGTTTAAGTGTTGCTCTTACTTTAAACAATTGATTAAAAAGCCTTTGCTTCTGTAAAGAGTTTGAAAACGGGGCCATTGGTCACAACATACAGCACAGGCTCTGGTGTCAAGTATTAAAGCGCACATTTTAAATATCAACTCAGCAAATTAAGAGTTTTGAAGTCTGGTACTTCTTGCCATTTTATTCTAGCTATGTGAGCCTTGCATCTGTTCACAATGTCTGAAAGAGTCAGAGTTATTTATGTGAAAAGTGTGCCTGAGATACAGCTGCGTGTGCTTAGCAACTCTCAGCCGACTACAGAAACAGACTTTTAAATAACTTTTAGTGGCTGTAATGCATATGTTATTTCACAGTAGCTGCACTGGTACAGACCACACTAATATCAGATGTTTTGTCTTCGACCCTGTCCTGATTTGCCTGATGTTTAGCATCAAGGTCAGTGCGTGGTGTGCAAACATGTGCCATGTAGAGCCATTTATATGTAGATTTTCAGTCCAGCTATTCAACACACAGGCTGATTTCACTCATTAGTGCCTCACTCTGATTGTGAGTGTGCTAATCAGTTATATCAGCCGGTGTGTTGATGGTTTTTCAGTGAGAAAAACTGCATACACACGGCTCACAGTTTCACAGGATGGAAGACCACCTCACTTGGCAGAAGATAGGATTATGTTAGAGAGGAGGAGTGATTGTAAAGCTGCAGTGATGGGGAGGAGGGGTGAGGTAGAGAGAGACAGGTTCGATGTCAGACTGCTGCAGTCGCAGCTGGGCAGGGCTTACGTGCTGTCACTCACACAGGGACACCATGCCGCAGCCACACTGTGGGGGAGGGGCTGCCTGTGCAGCAGCTCAGGGGTGAGAAGAGGTAGATAGGAGTGTATGAACGTGTGTGTGTGTGGTTGGGTAGGGGTCTGTTCTGCACCAATCAGGTGTTTTATGTCTGTAAGTCAAAGTCAAAGCAGAGATGTAACAATAACAACATCAGGACTGTTACTGCTGGCACCACTGCAGTATGTAAAATGTTAATGTCAGCGGTTCATGCTGTGGATGAGCTCAGAGACAGATAATTTGATATTGACTCTTAAGCTTCACATTGAATCCAGTCTTACCGAGTCACAGGGTTTATACAAAAGTGGTGTAAAGCACTTTACCAATCCAAACCACTAGTCTGACATTTCTGCTCTACTTCCTCAGCCAAATGTTGTTCTCAGTTTGCTTGTGGCCCTCAAGGTTCACTGGCTTCCCATGTCCCAAGGACGTAGCAAAACAACAACCATGAAAATATGTCATATTCGCAGCAGTTGCAGGGATAGTTTGACATTTTGGGAAATTTATTTTCTGGTGGTGACTCAGATGACAAGATTGATAACACTCATATTTGTCCTTTAAATATAAGGATACATCCAGCAGCCGGTTAGCTTACCTTAGCTTAGCACAAAGCCTGGAAACAGAAGGAAACTGCTTGCAAGGCTCTCTCCTAATGTAACAAAATCTGCCCACCAGCAAGCAAAGCTCACTAATTAACACATTATAGCTTGTGTTTTTAATACACAAAATCCAAAGTGCCCAAGTGCCCAGACTATTTCTTGGCTGGGACCATTAACTCCCTGGGGTCTCTGCTGGTTGCCTGACAACTGCTCAAAGCCAAGAAATAGTCCACCATGTAACGGACTATGAAATGATTGGTTTTTGTACAGCTAAAACAAACAAAATACAACATGTTAGGTGGTGAGCTTTAGAGGTGCTGGTAGGCGTATTTTGCCTAGCCTTTTTCACGGTTTCCAGTCCCTGTACTAAGCTAAGCTAACCGGCTGCTGGCTGCATCCTGATAACAGGCAGATATGAGAGTGGTATCAATCTTCTTTAACTTTCAGAAGCAGAAAGCGAATAAAGGTATTCCCAAAATGTCTACTATTCTTTTAAATAAATGTACAAATGCACATATATTCAAAGGATTTTGTGTTTGCATAAAAAACTTAATGTGTAAATTAAACTCAGTGAACCATCAACTAAAAATTTGTGAGCAAATGCTAAATATCTCACAAACCATTAACTAATATCCAAATCCTCTGTCCTTTTCATATTAGACATATCTAATATCACTTCACCTACAGATTTAATCTGCCTGACTTGGCTTGAACCAGTTGACACCACATTAAATAAGACAATTATTTCTTCTAATATACATGATTTGAATGGACTGTACATTTGCTTGGGCCATGCAAAGGCACAATACTAGCAGAACTAAAAACATCCTCCGGACCTTGCCGTCTGTTTCCTGCTCCAGAAAGCTAGAAAGTTGTAATGGGAAGCTGAAGTAGTAACTGTTTGTCCCCACCTCACCCTCCTTTCAGCCCTCCTTTCTCTGAGCTCAGAGTAATTCGTATTGATTGTTTTGGGCAACTCGATACCGAGGTGATTCAGTGGAACTACCATTTAATCTCATGTCTCCTCCACCCCTGATGGGAAGGGTGGGGGAAGGAAGGAATAGAGGTGGATAATCTTTTGTTGTTGCTGTTGAGGGTTTTAATGAGAAATCTACAGTTGAATATTTGTTCATTCAAATTGCAGACATAATATAGAGCCTTAATCTATTAAATTGACTAGCAGTGGACCACAGTGCTGTACCATATTGGAAACACACCAGGCTGTTAGTGAAGATCCATCCTTCCTGCTGGCTGCACTTTGGCAAGTGGAGAGCCAGGCCATTGGGTGCAATCTCTGTGTGGGTTTAAATGGTGCTCCACAGGGGTCTCAAAGTGTGTCCTCCGTCTGCTGTTTTGTCTGTCTTGTCTTGTCTCTTCCTGTGTCATGTCTCTCCTATTTAAATGTTCTCTCTGTGTGATTGGTTGTTCAATCGTTTTGTATGTTAGTGTGCATGAGAAAGCCAAGAAGTGTTCAATCATGTGTGTCATAACGTCCTCTTCACCGGTTTGTCTGGGTCTCTCTGTGTGGTGTCCGTTTGAATGAAAGTGAGTCAGGCTTATCTGGCTCAGTTCTGATCACTTCCATTTATTCCCCATAGGAGCACACTTCACCAGACATCAACACAGCCATGCTACCTCCTGCCGACACTTTCACCTGGGCGCTCCCCAGGCGCCCATCTCAGCAGAGTTCCCTCTAGGACACGCCAGCCAGCCGCCTCAGACCGGTCTGGCCACCCACCTGCCCCCGGCACACCATCCGCCTCTCACTGCCCTGCCTGCACCCCCTCAGTTCCAGGATGTGCCGGGGCCTCCATTCCTACCTCAGGCCTTACACCAGCAATACCTCATCCAGCAACAGCTTCTCGAAGCGCAGCACCGCAGGATTCTCCCGCACACCAGGTAGAACTACTACCAGCATGCAAGTACAGATGCACACTAACAGAAAACCAAGTCAGACATTTTCTATCTTATTCCAGAAGAACGCAGGAGCGTATTCCCCTGAACCCTCACCGACTGCGTTCAGGCTATGAGTACTCCCTTCCCCTTCATGTTCCCCAGCCAATGACACAGCAGCAGCAGCGGTATCTGGCCGAAGGCACCGACTGGTGAGTCACTATTGTAGATTAACGAGAGTCCTGTAGAGTGGAGAAATGATCCCATCCTTTCATCCCTGCACCCATCTGTCGGTCTGTCACATTGTCTAGCATGGGTGATGATGGTTGAGGGATGATTTAGTCGCCTGTCTGCCTGCAGGGATCTCAGTGTTGATGCTGGCCTCCCCCACCACCAGTACCAGCTCCAGCAGCTTCCACAGCACTATCAGCATTACCTGGCCTCCCCTCGAATGCACCACTTCCCCAGGAACACGTCCTCAGCACAAGTGGTATGTTGGTCACCCTGACATTTTCTTTCTGAATTTATTACTAAGAACAATGCACATTCATCAACAGTTCTGTAAATGAGCCAGTGTTAGCCAGCTGGCAAAGTTTCAACTACAGTCCTTTGGCAAGATGTTTTAAAACCAGTGTTTTATTTTTATGTGCTGATCCATGGATATGTTGACCCATAAGTTATGCCCTTTCTTCATTGATTTTATGCACTTCTGTCAACTGTGTTCTAAGATTGCAAATGCAGTGATGAAAAATTTCTCCACCGATTTCGCTTTGCACTCCAATAGGAGCAATGTCAGACTCATGATAGATAGCTTTCAAAAAAATCGAAATTGATGCAACAGAACGAGAGATACCAGCTTTTTTTTATTACACGCATTCTCTTTCCTTGGTCAAAACCTACCTGGTGCCTACATTACCTACAATGCAACCAGACCACCGACAGTTCAGTAGGAGATTTTGTTTTATAATGCTAGTAGTGGCTAATTTTGAGTCGCTAGCAGAGGAGTGGGCTACGGAGGTCTGGTAACCTCACTTCTTTCTAACTCCACACCGCCAGATTTTATTTATCTGCAAACTTTTAGTTTTCAGCCTAAAGCGATGTACGAATGTTATGAAAAAAAGCTATTTATTCTTTTATAACTCCCCCTAGAGCATATGCACACATGCAGTAGTACTCCCAGAGACCTGTAAACAGACTTCGATGTTTAAAATTGGTGGAGCACCCCTTTAACTATCAATGATGACTTTTCACACAACTATCAGAAAAAAGCACAGTTTGCAAAACATTTAATGCATCACTGAGTTCAGATTACTCCTGCTCACAGTATTCTCAATCTTGTTCCTAATGAAGACAAATCTGTTTCTGTTATGTGGGCTCATTCACCGTTTGAGAATATATCAGTATATCAATATAAAGTCACACTTAAAAGGACACACTAGTATGTGCAAATGAAAACACAGTTTTGGTGTTTGGATCATCTTCGATATTCTCAAAAATGCATCAAAACAGTGGCGAAAAACTGTGCTAGACTACAGGAACAACATTGCTGTGATGACAAAGAGTTCTCTTTTGCTAGGTCGTGCATGAAATCAGAAACTACCCGTACCCCCAGCTGCACCTGTTGGCACTGCAAAGTCTCAATCCTTCAAGGCACGCCACCGCTGTGCGAGAAAGTTATGAGGTAAATCTATCTCTAAAAACATCTCATACACATTCCACCCATCCATCTATCAAAGCTAGGACTTTATTCTCACCTCAAGGTCCATTTAGTCGCCGTTCTATTTATTAGTATTATTATCAGTAATCTATTTTATGCTACTCTGTACTGTTCTCAATTGAATGTCTCACTTTTCCGTCAGGAGCTGTTGCAGCTGGAGGACCGGCTGGGGAGTGTCAGCAGAGGAGCTGTTCAGACAACCATTGAGAGATTCACCTTTCCACACAAATACAAGAAGGTAGGGCAGATATCAGCCATTACTGAGGATTAATAAGGGAGACATAAACTACTGAATATATTTACATTCGGCTTTTTTGACCCTAACGTTTGTCTCTCTGTAATCTGACCTGCTAACAGAGAAAGCCCCTGCATCTGAAGATTGGGGAGGAGGAGGAAACGGATGTGGATGAGAAATGTACAATCTGTTTGTCCATGCTGGAGGACGGAGAGGATGTCAGGTCAGAAATGCTTTGCAGAAATGGTAGAATCCTACCATTTCACGAAAACGTCACTTTTTTTGAGGAGCTTTTGAAAGCTTAAAACAAAAGTTTCCCATTTTGGTGTTATTTGCTTACTGGCAGAGCGTTAGAGATTGATACCAATCTGCAACTGCTGGCTGTAGATTTATATTTACCAGTTAGCTTCAGAGGTATAAATTACAAATCACTTTGCTGATTACAATCATTTGGTTCAGTTCTAAGATATGCAGTCACTGACTATATAGTTTGTTATCTTTAGAGGTGCTGTCAGGCAGTCCTTTGGACAGAGGTACGCTAGCTGTTTCCACCTGTTTCCAGTCTTTGTGCTAAGCTAAGCCAACCAGCTGCTGGCTCTCATATGTAATGACAGATATATATTTTCCAAAATGTTGAACTATTCCTTTAAGCAATGACATGAGCATGTGCACCTACACGTGCATATAAAACCAAGCTGGGGAGTGAACCACCGGGGATAAGAACTGTTCCCTGGGTTGAGGAAAGGGGGTCGGTTTACAGCATATGGAGTCTCAGCTGTCTGAGAGGCGTGCAGGATTGATGATTCAACAGAAGTCGTCTCTGCGTGCCTGAATGAACAAAATTAACTCCCTGCTGGTTTCAGGAGTTCTTTGCAAGCACATAACTGTATGCACCGGGAGAGTCAAGCTTGCCAATGTGAATCAACATTGACCCTGTGTGTCTCTGTCTCTCTGTCTCTCTGTCCTCCAGGAGATTGCCCTGCATGCACCTCTTCCACCAGGGCTGCGTAGACCAATGGCTGGCCACCAGCAGGAAGTGTCCAATCTGTCGGGTTGACATCGAAACACAGCTGAACCCTGACAGCTGATGAGATTTAAACCCCCCCACAACTTGTCAATCACCCTCATGTGGTTCCTGCTTTCTTCCACTCCGGCCCCCCCACCGCCCTCCCCTTCCCCCCGTTGGGTGCTTTGCCAAATGTCTCCAGACTTCATGTGACATCACCACCCTTCTGACTCACGCTTTACTGAGCCACGCCAGGATAACTAACTGCACGAGAGGCCACAAAGAACTCTCTTTAAATAGAAGCACATCCCTCTGGAGGCAAACAACACACAAACACACACACATACTCATGTACACAGGGTTTACTCGTAGCTTGCTGGTCGTAAGTGGGGTGTTGTTGCTGTTGTGGTGTTGTACTGTAGGTAGCCCCGGGCTGTGTAGCATGTCCTCAAAGCCATGACTTAAAGTCCTGAGATTGGAAAACACATAACCCCACACTGAGCGGGCTACTTCTCTCTTTTCTCTCTCTCTCTCTCTCTCTTTCTATATATATATATAAATATATATATACATTTATATAAATTTCTCTCTTTTCAAATACACTTCAAAGTTAATATTCTGCCACACAAGAAAAACTTAACAGAAACGAAATGCTCTGATGCCATGTTTACCTAAAGATCATTTGTGGTCGTAGTAGAGTAGCAGTAACCAACACGATACCTGGTGCACTGTCACCTTTTGGGGGGCAAGCACCAGCTAGCTGAGTGTTTTAATTCTATCATGCAGCTTTGACATTGTGCAATACAGTTGTACATTTACCTTGGGCTGGTGTCATGTGAGATGGCGTGATGTGAGTAGGCCTCTTTCACTGCCGTGGAAACAGAGCCCAGTGATCAAGTCGTTGTGTGTTTAAAATAAAATAAAAAAATAGGTAGAAAGTGTTTTTACCAAAATGCATTTTGTTACGGTGTAGCTTGAACCTGACGTGCAGGTTCACCAGTATGTGCTCTGCCCTGCTGTGTGTGACTAAAAAGAATGTGTCTAAGAAATGTGTGGATGTTCAAAAAGTGCAAATGTGAGTGTGTTTCAAGGGGTCTGCGGCAGCACCAAGATGTTAACTCGCTGTCTGTTAATAGCATGGCCACTGGAGTGCTTATAAAACACAAAGCCAAAAACAGGGATGAAAAAAAGGAAACTCACGCTCTGCAGAGTGAGGTGGGATGAAGATGTTTCTGCCCTTGTACCTGCATCTTCAGCTGGCGCAGGGCCAGTGGCAGAACAGTGTGTTCTAAAAAAAAATGCATGTTTCATCATCGACTTGAGCTGTTAGCTTTGGTAGTGTTTCTTCAATTTAAAAAGGTAAAGAGAAGGCTTTGCATGACTTAGTTAATCTGAGCTGTGACTATCTTCTCAACACTTACAAATGCGAAAAAAAATTAGCACTGTGTCAGTGGCTGCTCCCCTGACTTGTAGCGTGTGTTCATCCTGTCCCCCTTTGGTGGCAACGATGGGATCCTCTTTTTGATGTTTACCTTATTGCCTAAAGAACAAGCACATGTGACAATAGATATAGCAACAAAAGGTTTTCCCTTGGTATTGCATTTGCGTTGGTTTATATTTAGGTATAGATTCATGCAGTGTTTCGGCAGAGAGAGAAGCTTGCGTATTGATCTTGTGTATTTGTGTGACAGACCTCCCCTCGTGGTTGCTATGCTGGTTGCTATGCTGTATTGCTAGAACATGTAGAACGTGGTGTGACGGAGGCAGCCTCCCTCTCGCAGTGCACACAGACACGAGACGGCACAACAGCAGAAAAACATTCAGGCTGTTGAAACAAGTCGACCCCCTCTCTCACTACTTGGCCTGACCGGTTTTTACTTCTTTTTTTTTTTGTTTTACCCTTTGCATCATTTCAGTTCCACAGGGCTGTGTAGTAAAAGACGCCTTTAGGACCCTCACTGTCCTATGCACTGTGATAGTAGAGGATAAGACTTGGCCCAGAGACTCTTTTAGCCTTGTTGGGCCAAGAGATCAATTAACAAGGATTACTTCTGCCTGTCTTGTGCACTGCCAGTGTTGACACTGCCTCCTCCTGTAGTGGAGTCATCTGTGATGAAGTTTTCATAGTTTACACAGGGTGTTGTCAGTTGAGATGCCTTAAGTATTTAACAATCATAATTTATTACTAACTGTAGATATTGTGGGTATGTATTTAATTTTATATAGTTTTTCTGGGGGACGACTGAATCATAATTTATTTATTTAGAAATAACACAAAAATGCTATGAAAAAACTATTACCTCATTTTAGCATTGTTTTAAATGGGAATGCTTTGCATGCAGTTGTACTTTTTGGAAAACTAAAGTTAAAGAAAAAAAAAATTGCCCTGCTGTTTGTTCTCCACAAGCTGGCTGTGCGATGTTTACTGTCCAAGGCTGAGCTACTGAGCCCTCTCTCTCTCTTTCTCCCTCTCTCTCTCTCTTTCTCCCTCTTTCTCCCTCTCTCTTTCTCTCTCTCTCGTGTGGTGCTGTGGATCTTGGTTACATTCCATTCAATGCAATTTCTCTGATCCCCCATGCTGTGATGTAGTGGACAAACTGCAATGAAGTGAATTGGTTTCAGTTTGTCATTATTTTTTTTGCACTCATTTGTTTAAATATGGGAACCCTCTCACTGGCAAAAAAAGTTAGTTTAGATAATTTAATACTATGACTCTGGCTTTCATTTTTTATCCTCTGCTTCTCACAATGCACTATGGGTCTTAATAATGATCATCTGTGAAGCATGTTCCTTCGCTTTAACTCTTTGTATCTATCTTTTCATTTTCATCTCTCTGGTGTCTCTCTTCAGTTCTTCTTCCAGAATTGTTTGTAGACTTAAGCATAACAAGTGCCTCGCTTTAAATGTTAGGAGATATTTCCATATTACTGAAACCATTAAGAACAATCAGTCCATGAAGCCACCATGCCTTATTGGTTGCATAATTATTTCAAAGAATGAGTCATGAAGGGAGGTAAGACAACATTTGACAGGTGTCTATAAAAGCCATTATCCTCAAAATTTAAGTCAAACTGTCCAAAATAGTTGTTGGTTTGTAGTGCTGAAGCATTACATACTGTGGAAATAGTTCTATAGAGAGGCATGTTTCACTGTGGGCTTTACAAATACTACAGAAATTCTTCTTTAGTTATTTTCTCTATTTTGTTGTATATTCTATCTCCTACTTTTTATTTTACCGTCCATCTCTCCTCTCAGAATCTCTCCTTTGTTTCCTTTCACAGTCTAAAAGAAAGGCAAGGGTTTTAAAGCACAACCTTTTCTAAAACTGCATGTTTTCTCAGGTTTCAATATAGTCTCAATGGTTTAAAGTATATGGTGAAAATATATACAAAGAATATAACAGAAAAACATTTTGTTGCCGTTTGAAACTGAAAAACAAAGCTGAAGAGAAAATATCCCAAAAAGTGCCAGTGAAAGGGCTGCCGCCATCCTTGTATGAAAATCTGCTGTTTAGCTGTGACTGCGCAATGTTTTTCAATATAGGATATTTTATCTGAAAATAGAACTATTTATCATTAATATTAAAGCAATAGCGCATTAATGGTGATGAGTGTGTTGATGAGGAAATGGATGAGCATATTATGGGTAAATGTTAGATTCACATGTGGTGGAATTTTGTACTTTATTTATTATTACTACTAATAATAATGATAATGATTTCAAAAGTTGCATTGCTAAACCCAAACTGTTCTTTTTTTTGTTTTTTAATTTTATTTCATGGCTTGTATATTATCCTTTTGTATGTGCTCTTTTTGTAATAAATTGGATAAAATGGACAAGTACTTATTTTTGTGTGTTATATTTTGGTATAATATGGTCAGCAACCCCAAATGATAAAATGTGGTTAGAATTTGACCCTTTGACACTTAAGAAGCTGTTATTTGGTAAATACAAATTTCATACACCCAACAGACACAGAGCCCCATCAGCATTTCCTTTGGAACTGTTGAATTTAAGTCCTACATTCACTCTCCTTTTGGCTCTGTTTTGAGGGAAATATTAGGCTTTTTAGCTGCCTATGCCCCACTTTTTTCCCAAACTAGTCACTGTGTCTGTTTGTCTGGATTTATCAGAGGTTTTTTGCTAAATAAATGCTTGATGTGGGTGGTGAAAGTAAACCAAAACAGTAAAGTTGTGGGGCTGTAAAACCAAAACAATGAGGTAAAAAAAAGCTTAAACGCTCTGTAAAGCTGCAATTAACTGCAGAGGCAAACAGGTTGAAAGCGGTGTGTCTGAGTATTACAAAAGAGTTTAATCTTTTATAAAACTTCCATTATAACAAAGCAACTGAACAAACCAACATATGAAAATTAAAAAGAATGGCACATTCAGCTAAGAAGATACTGTCACAGTATTTCATTACAGGTTATATTCCCCCGTAGTATTAAATATCAAACTATTATATAAATAAAAAAAAATACGAATGTAAAAATCTGTCTCAGTTCCTGAGATATAAAACTTGCAAGAGCAGAATCTCTTTGGTCATTACTTTTAAACATGAGGGAAGATTTTATAAATAATACTTTTTTCTAATACTTTGGGTAGAGGACCCTGGCGATCTGCCTGTCAGCTCTCTTAGTGTCCAGCCACTTGCCACAGAGGAAGATGGTGGTGACACCATTGGCCGTGTTAGTGACTTCCACGCGATCAAGCAGCCAGCCGGGCTTTAGACCAGAGTTGTCGTGCTCCACCCGAACTTTCTGCAGCTCTCCCATGTCCAGCATTTCCAGCAGGAAGCGGTCTGTCTGCGCACGTTCGAAAAGGTTACGAAACTTCTGCCGCACTTGCCGGCGGCCTGAATCCCCATTGGAGCCGTAGATAGTGATGAAAACATTGGCATCTGTACCTGCTCCCTTCTCATCACCCGTGATGACGATGATTTCGTACTTGACGGGCACCAGGCTTCGAGCTTTACTTGCAAAGCTCTCAATGGCCTTTGTGCACTCAAAGGTCATAAACTCATCCCTCTTTGGAGAGAGAGGGATGGGGGCATTGCAAGTGAAGATGTACCTGGAGGTGATAATACAGAGAAGAAAGAATATAATTTGTTACCAACAAATTGAATGAGTGTGATAAAAAGAGTAACCATGGCTTACTTGTTTCCCAGTTCCCTTTCAGTGACGACGACCTCCACCACATGCCAGTAAACCTCCCCCTTCACTTTCTTTCCATCCTTGGGTGTGTGGCCCAGGCAGATACCAGCAATGTCGCCCAGGTTCTTGGACGAAAACTCGAACTTGTCAACATTTCCCCTAAAAAGAGAGGGAAATAATCATGTTACAGCAAGTAGCTATTCTCTTTAATTGGCCCACATGCTTTATATTCATGTCACTGCCAATTTGTCCTGTGTCAGAATTCATTTTCTCCAGGATGGTATAATGTCATAATAGTGGATTGCAGCCTTGGTCTGAGCTCAAGTACTTGGTGTTGGTGGGATTATCATAATAAGTGAATAGGGAAAAATAGAGGGAGAGAAAGCACATTTCTTTAAGCTTTTTCATGCAAACAAGCTGCAGTTAATCTTGCACCAAGTACCTACCTTAAGAACCTCTTCTTCTTTGAGGAGTTCTCCATTACAAATTCTTTTGATCGGCCCTTCTTCCCCTCAAGTACAATCCAGGCATTTTCTTTGGTTTCAGCTTCAGCTGTGTCTCCAGTTGTGATACAAATTTCGTACTCTTACGAAGGGAAAACATTACATTATAGTAATTGTCACAGTTGTCCTTAAACAGATGTGTTCTACGTCGTATCATTTCCACACAGCATATAAATGGTAAATGGACTGTACTTATATAGCGCCATTTCTAGTCTTCTGATGCGCTTTACAATATATGTCACATTCACCCCATTCACACATTCACACGGATGGCAGAGGCGGCCATGCAAGGTGCCAACAGCACATCAGAAAGGAACTAATGATTCACACACATTCATATACTGATGACACAACCTTCAGGAACAAAGTTATAATCCTCCGGCTGAAACTAAATATTAGAGCAAGTAAATCCTGGCTTTTAAACTAATGTTTTGCTTTACGTGCATTTATAAGAGCAGCATTCAGTGCTTTTGAGAAACGTCAAACGTTGCTTAATGCCACTCTCTCCTGACTAGTGCACGCATCACTGTCAGTAGCGGCCGAAGTTTCTTTCTTTGCTGTGCTGCTTTTGCAGATGCTTCAATAAATTAGATGTAGCTCGCGGTTGAAAGCTTTTTGCTGGTCGCACAAAGTTTACAACGGACGACAAGCTGTGGAAAGAATACCTCTCACTCATTCTCCATTCTCACTTTAGCTTTTGGCAAACAGCCGACTTGAACAACAGAAGGTCCGATGCCACACAGTCGCAAATTCACCTCAAGGGTAGTGCATTTAGTAACACATTAGCGCAGCCTTACTTGGATTAGTAGCTTGAATATTATTAGTGTTTTAGAATTAGTAATCCCTCACACTGCCAGTTACTGAGAAAAGTAATAATATTACTGAGTTACTGAGTATTACAGTAACAGTTAATGAGTCACGCGTTACTGCCCAGCACTGGTAACCACAGGCGTTGCCTAATCAACCCAATGCGAAATCTTAAAAATTATAACTTTAAAGTGTGTTGTTTGTGCTGTCCTTACTTGTCTTCTCATTGAGGTCTAAGTAGTCGTTGTTAGCACAGGGCAGTTCTCTCATTATCTGTCCATCATCATCATTTTTGGCAAGCCAGCGGTCACAGGGGAAACGAAATGTTTTGTCCATGATATCATCCTTCACATCAATATACTCCAAGTGCCATCCTGGAGCAAGACCTGAGTGTAATAGGATCAGCAAACCAAAAAGACAGCAAGTAAATATCTTTCAAGATTTTCAGAGTGGTAAGTTACTAATCTGTAACAAATTGATCTTTTTTTATTTTAATTTTAACTGTGCCCTTTCTCTAAATCACAGTAACAACTTTATGTCCATTGATTGCCTAACATTTGGTAGAGAGGGTGGAGGTGAGTGGAGGCAGCGGGCGGACGTCACTGTGTGTGCTGCAGCTCGGTGTGTTTCTCCACCTGTGTTTTTGAGGGCGTGCCACACTAGCTACTAGGTGAGTATTATGACGCGTGTTACAAAGTGACACAGATAGTTCAGAGAAGTAAAGGCTGGACCACAGCTACTTTTTTTCAGGCAGTTCAAGAACAAGGTTTTCTGTGGGAGATGGGAACTCCCCCTTTGGGGTGGACTTTGGGCTTTTTCACTTTGCAAACCTATTACATACACAAAAAAGATATATAACACAATAAAAGAAAGGGGAAAAAGCCAAAAAGCATAACATGACCTCTTTAAGCAAACTTCATTTATATAGCACTTTTCACATTGACAGTTTTAAAGTGCAGATCTAATCAACCCACCATGCAGAGTAACTGTTTATCTGAGTGGCTTACCTGTGTTGTCGTGCCAGACTCGTACTTTGGAGAGCTCTCCAATGCTAAGGATATCCGAGAAGCGAAATGTGTCCACCTGCTTCCGTTCAAACTTGTTGGATTTGTTGCTCTCTTTCAAAGCTAGCGTCCCAGAGTCTCCGTTCTCTCCAAAAATGATGATCCACACATTGGCATCAGTGCCTGCCCCTGAGGAGACAGGAGAGACTCCATTTATAAAAACGAATCAGGATTTCTGCTTCCCTGGATGTCCTGTTTAGTTTATCTATACACAAAAACATATTAGATTAAACATAAATCCTTTTGATAACATAAAAATGTATCTTTTATGTTATTCTGACTTAACAGCATGAAACTCATACAAATTCTCATAAAAATGCACTTAACCTTATCTGTGAACAGTTTTAGAGTGTGGTGATTATAAATGTATACATGCTTACACTGCAGATATTTTAAACTGCAATGCATCTAACTATTGCAGGGATTTGTTGAATTATTTGGGGAAATAAATACTGAGATAGCAAAGCCCAGAGGAAAGTGATCAGCTAACAGCCAACCACACTATGCAAAGAATAAAATGAGCAGCAGAGAAAGATATGTTCTCTGGCTCAGACAGCGCATCTGTAATCCCTCTGTTCTTTATTATTTTATTACAGTGGGTAGGACACTAAGTGCATGTGTATTAGGCAGTGCTGAGGACAAAACTCACTCAGTCTGCAGCATGTTTTCAGTGTCCTAATTTAACACATGTACTCTAAGCTAGAAATTCTGTAGTTTTAATGAGCACTATGTTTCAACCACATAAGAAACTTTAACAATATCATTTTATGTTTTTGTTATGATTATTTCCTTTTCATATAGCTCCCTATATGCACATGTAAACACTTGACATTCGATGCCTCTTCACATTATACATGCAGATCACTCCACAATGATCCCATAGGAGACCATTATATTATGCACAGCATCGCCTATGTAATGTAGTCCGTGTCTGTCAGCCAGGCTCATTATTCCTCCCAGAGCCTCAGTGGTGGTGCGGGGCTACATTTTAGCTTCCAGTAACTGCCAAGGGCAGAGAGCAGTCTTTTGAAGTCGGCTCAGACTTCTTGCCATGCTATCGTATTGATCAGCAGCACTACTGAGCTACAGACAGCACTGCATGAAAAAAGGAGGGAGCGCAGCCGTGTGGAGGGTTTCTGAAGAGGATTTCTATCATTACAATGTTGACAAATGTGAATTATTCCACCTTCACAAACCTCTGCACAAGGACAGGTGAAATGAGGATGATGAGCTGTGTAACATATCCACCTAACTCAGCCTTGAGTGATTGAAAGAATGAGATTACAGACATAAATAGCTTCTACAAGGTTGTAGCCCTAAATTCGTTTCATTATGGGGCGAGGAGTTCACTGATCTGAGCCACCATCCACTTTGAACTTAACCATTTGAGCACCTGCAGGTCATCCTCAGGTGCCTTATTTCAAAGGGTTTAGAAAACAATCAGAGAGGCGATTGCATGGTGGACCCAGAACACACTTGACAGGTGAAATCTCTCAGGTGACCTTTGAGTCCTTCAGGTCCCCTGAGGAATAGCTGGAGGATGTTACTGATGAAACAGGATGTCTGAGCTGCTCTGCTCACTCAGAGTGGCTCCGGACCTAACCTGACAATGACCCAGAGATGAAAGGATGGATGGATGGCTGATATTGGTATCACTAATAAGTGGATTTGAAATGCCCTCATCTGTTGAATGCATTTGAATCCTTTAGTTCCTATGCCTCACAGGTCCGATCCAAACATAAAAAGGTGTTCGTCAAAGATCAATCATTGGTCCTCTTCTTTTTCTGGTGTTAATACTGGAAATTATTTGATTTGATATGACTGAGAACCTTTAGATCAGTGGTTTTAAACTTCAGGCCCTCTAAGGAATCACTAGATAAATCTGGGGGGGTCACAAGGCGATCAACAGTGTATGACAGCAGAAAATCTTTGCTGTGCAGTATTATGTTTATATTTTTCTGACTTTTATCAGATTGTTGCAGATCTTTTTTCTTATGAATTAATTAATAATTTTACATCTTCATGCTGCTAAAAAGTATTCAAACAAAACAACAAACACTGTTATGTGGAACCTGTGAGGATTAGTCGCAAGTAGTTTGTTTTAAGAGGTCACAAGCCAAAAAGGTTGAGAACCACTGCTTTGAATAATACAGTATGTCTGAAAATTTAAGTATAGAAATACATAAAAGATATCCCAACTTTCACAAAAATGTTTGCAATAATGTACTAATTTCCACAGGGAATGTGAAAGGGAAAGCTTCTTCTCTGACTGCGACAGGACACATCGCTGCACATTCTCCCATCAATTTGGTTAACCCACTGCCCTACTATCTGATGAACTAAACTAAACTAAACATTTTTATGAGCCAGCTGACAGCCGCCGGCATGTGTTGATGGCTTACCTGCATTATCACTGGTCTTGACCTGGATGGTATAGGTGGTGAGCTCCACCATCACCTCCTCGTCCACCACAGCAGCCATCTCGCAGATCACGGTTCTCTTGGCTCCCCGTGTCTTGGACAGCCACTCCTCATAGGTGAACACAGACACCTCCTCTGTGGTCAGGTTACGCATGATCACCTGGATGCACAGAAATAAAATAAAATCACACATACTCTAAATGTCGTACTCTAAATGTTGCGTGCATGTAACCTCCAGTAGGCTAACATAAACTCCATGTTGACCAGTCCAGTAGTTGTTGAGTCATTCCTCTTAAAACCACAAATGTTAAGCTCAAGGTGGCGCTAGAGGAAAAGTCAGTGGGTCAGCAGGGTTCTCCTCTGTGGACCATGAATGTACAAAATTTTAATTAATTTAATAGTTTAGTATTTTAGTCTGAACCAATGTGGTGGACAGACAGACATTACTATCCCTAAAGTCATTCCACTAGCATGGCTTAACACAAGATGAGTATATTAGTGTTGTGTCATTCATTGTCATATTAGGGACACTAATGCATTATCTGTATGTACACAAACCCTGCTTCTTCCAAGATGTCTGATCACTAGTCCTGGGAAACATTTCATTACTAGGCAGACTCAGGCAGCCACACTCCACTCTGCATATTTATTTGGGCAGATTACTATGCTGGCAGTTCGCCCAGTGCACTGTGTCCATTTCAATACACAGACCCAGCAATCCATAAAGGCAGCACATCTGCTTGTGATGCTGAACACACAAGGCTCTGTGCAGGGTCAAGTCAAGGAGACGTTCGCAGCCGCTGAGTCCCAGGCACGGACGGACAGGGCTTGGTATTGTTCCTGACTGCTTTGCTGCTCTGCAGGCATGGTGCCTTTACCAGAGAAGACATTTGCATAGGAAATGTGTTCTATTTCATCGAAGTGTTTGTCTGGAGACATCAGACTGAATTCGGAGGTGACCAGTGATGTTGTCCTCCCAGGGTCAACTGAAGAGAAAAAGTACTGAAAGATTTTGGCAAACTATGCATATTAATGCAGTCAGTCATTCTTTTAGACTATGCTTTAAACATTTGCGATATTGACACTAACATACACCAATTCATACTAAAAGGGAATTTAAAATTAAATGTTTTCTCTCTCTAGTGAATACAGAAACACACAGTGTGTGTATGTGTGTGTGTGTGTGTGTGTGTGTGTGTGTGTGTGTGTGTGTGTGTACTGTATGTGTGTCCATGATGACAACAGCATGGTGAATAAAATGGGTCAATAGCTCACTACAGGAACTCTGGGCCTTGCTGTGTTTGTGTGTGTATATTTGTGTGTGTATCTTTGTGGGTGGATGAATCATTGACCATTCTCCTGCAGGCAGGGATAGATATGTGCGTGTGCGCGCGTGCGTGTGTGCGTGTGTGTGTATTTGTCTGTGTGATATAATAGATTGAATGACCCTGTGACCTACTGCATACCGTGCCCAAAACACAAACCTGTGACTGCTATTATTGATTTTGGAAGAAGCAAACAGAGTGTTCTGCTTTTTGTACTCCTGGTTTCATGTTTTATGGATGTGCAGTTTCTTCTTGATCACCAATTAGCTCTTGACAAGAAGGGAAGAAGGAAACTGTGCGTAGTGCATGATCAGCTCATTGTGGACACTTAAAGCTGCTTAAAGCATTTCTTTTTTTTTTGTAATCTTTGACAATTTTCTTGCATGTAAACATCTCCTGAACGCACATGTCTCTATCTGTCTTGGTTCGAGTTTAATTAAAATACTTTTTTTAAATTTCACTCAGTATTAAAAAACAATATTAAAATCAATGCAGCAGAACCAGAGATATCATCCCACAATATTACTGCTGACAGTTCGGTAACGTCACTTCTTTCTAACTCCACACGCCCAGATTTTTATTATTTGGAGCCACAACTCTTTCTGTACATATGAATTAGTGATCCCCAAGACTTTTAAACAGACTTAAATGTGTAAAAACGGTGGCGTTCTCCTGACCTTATCCAGAAACCAGTCAGGTCGACTGCCAGAGCCATCAATACGAAGCCTCATTTTCCTCAGTGGGGCTATATCATCTATCTCCATGTTGAAAGTGTCCTCCTGACCGCGCTCAAACCTGTTCCAATCCACCATGCACACAACACAGAGTTTATAATCTGCAGCATATTAAAACAGTCTCTTTATTTGATATTGTTTCTGATGTCCATGTTTGTCTACCTGTCCTCATTCTTCTGCAGCAGCATCTCCTCTGTGCTGCCGTTGGCTCCAAACACAGACATGAAGATCAGGGTGTCTGTTCCTGCATTCTGCACGTCTCCTGTTACTACGGTCACCTCGTAAATAATCTGACATGAAAATATCAGACATTTTAGTCATTATATTTTCTCCCAAATGCAGCTTTACCACGAAAACATCACAAGATTACACTATACAACAATGTAAATTTATCTTGCAGCTAATGAACAATATGCATAGTTATATTTTTAGAAATCCTAAGGTTTGGCAGTGATGCTGTAAACATCCATAAAATATATTTTACAGTGATGCAGTTAAAACAGGGACAGAACATATGGAGGTACCATTCAAAACTAGCTGTAAAGTTGTAAATCAATAGATTGTAATGTAGTAACTGTCTTTTTGTTTCTAGGTTTTATATTTCTATTGCTAACAGAAATAAATAGGGAGACATGGGACAACCCTGTCTGACACCCTTTGATAATAAGACATCTTGAGGTAGATACTCATCTAATGGTGTAAAAATCTCTCAAAAGTAGCCAAAAGAACAAGAGCTAGGACATTTTCATTTTCAATACCGTCACCAATAAATCTACCTTCAATCATTCCTTTTTTGTCACTAATAATGTTGTGAATTATAGTATTAATTCTAATGGCAATACAATTAGTTTACACCTAATGTCAGCATCTTTGATTGTTTGAGAAATAAGACTGTTTTTCGGGAATTTCAGATACAATCTCATTTCTATCTAAATATTTGTAACAGGCTGGAGGGGGTACTCAAAAATGTCCCATCTAAACCTGGAGATATACCAGATTTGAAGATATTAATTGGAAATTCAATTTTAATCAGTAGTTTTAATAGTTCTGGTATGGCTGGATAGTATTTCTACTTACATAAACCATTTTCCTTAATGTAAATTGTTCCATTGGTTTCGTAAGTGGCAGACTGATAGAAATTGACTCATTATCACTAGTCAGTTGTGGTCATTTAATTTTACTGTGATGTATGTTCTCTGCCATATGACTATGCTCACATTTACATACCTTTTGGGAGATGGAAATGGCCTCTGCATCAAGCACGTTGAATACCCTAGCAGTCAAACCGTCTCCTCGATCTTTGGCCAGCCAGCACTTGCAAGCAAAAATATATTTGACCCCTTTGGTTGGCACAGCAACAGACAGCTCATCAACCAGCCAGCAGCTCTCAGGAGTGGCTCCATCATGGCCCAGCTGCAGGGACGGAGAGAAACAATTACTTCAAGCAACGTGGGTGTATTTTTCTACGTGTTCTTGTGTGTGTGTGTGTGTGTGTGTGTGTGTATGTGGATGCGTGAGAGTGCATGATCCTCAATGAAACTCTAAAAGCTTCCCTCCTCCCTCACCTCGACCTTTTTGATCTCCCCCACATCTGAACCGTGGGTCTCAAAGCTCTCCAGAGAGCCGGCCTCAAAGCCCTTCCTCTCGTCCGGCAGGTCCAGCCACAACCTCTCTGTCTGGGTGTGATTGGCCCCGATAATGATCACATAAGCCCTGCTGGTGGTGCTCGCATCCCGCTCCAGGCCAGTACAGATGGTGATGTGGTATGGTATGACTGCACAGGAAGGGCACAACACTTGTTCATTCATGAGAGCAAGAGATTATGTGAAGATGTCTGTGTTATATTAATATTAATTAATATTTATGATATGCAGTAGTAAAGATTCTTGCTTTTTCTTACTCGGAAGCTCAATTTCTTCCTCCTTCTTCTTTTTGTTCTTTTTGTTCATGTTACTGTCAACGCTCTTCACAGTCAGGACTGAGATCTTCTTCTTACTGTTTAGGCTCTCTCTAACCCCTTCATAACCCTGAAAGAACACAATGCGCAGAGTGATGCACACAAGCACACCAACACGAAAAAAGATGCTAAGATCTAAAGAAGCACACAAAGTCTGTGTATGTTTGACATATAAGCTTAGACATTTAGTGCAGTGATAATCATGACCATTCATTTATATGGCAGCAATATGTGTATTAAAACATTATGCTGTCTAAAGGGTCAGATTACCCAAATTACAAAACAAACATATACAGTATACCCCCAGTGGTGTTAGCCATGCAGAAAGCTGAAGTTAGCTAATATTTTCATATAATTGCCTCTTTTCATTTGTCTCCTCAGTGTATTGAAAAATTACATCTGAAAAACTCAAAATTAGCTTTGAGAATTCACTGTCTTTACTGTGAGCAGTTTTCATAGGGACTATTTTCAGAGGAAAGGTGCTCTGATTAAAAAAGAGTATGGTCTGTGGATTGTCCAGAATAACCTGAACATTCTTTCTGGAAAGGCAAATTGCTCTTCAGTTTTTAGCCATGCTAGCCCCAGGGCTTTAGGGATGGCAGTGTCGGGTTGTAGGTCAACCACTTTGGTTCAGACTGAAGTATCTCAGCAACTATGGAATAGATAGCAAGAAAAAAATGGTACAGATATTCATGGTGCCCAGAGGATGTTAATGTTAGCATTCTGACGTTAGCATTTAGCAGTACATCTGTGAGGATGGCAGTAGAGTGTTAGTCTTGTTTAAATGTCATAGTTCAAAGCTGTAAGCACCAAAACTAAATTTCATTCACCTTCATTGCATTAGGATGGAGACAGAAAACCTTAGAAATCAATATTTCAAATCCTCAGCACAGAAATCTACACCAGTGTTTCTCAAACGTTTTCATATCAAGGACCCCTAAACTGACACATATTAGAACCCGGACCCCCATTTGATATGTTTTTGTCTCAAGGTCCCTCATCTGATTGCATTTTTGCTTTTAGATGTTTTGTTACAGAAAGTGTATGAAACTTATGACCAAAATAGTCATCCATTCTGTCTTTGTGTTACTTATGGATGGAATAATAGTGAAAATCAACTATTCCCCTTTTTGCTGGAGACTGCCTGGTTTACCCCCGGACCCCACTTTGAGAACCACTGATCTACACCATGAGGGGTAAGTGAAAAAAAAATTGTTTTTATGTAATTTCGGTGGACTGACCCTTAAAGTGTTCTATGCATTGCAATTTTATGTTGCCTTACTCATTGTATTCTCCTTTCTATTAATGTGTTTTAATATCTGTTTTCCCATTTGTACTTATGATTCTAAGGCATCTCATATACACAATCACACACAGATGTCTTTAATTCTACCTTGACATAGAAGACTCGCTCAATGCGTCGGTCCTCCCTCTTCCTGGACAGCCAACGTTCACATAAGAAGAGAAAGACTTCTTCCGTGTCCTCGTCAACCACCTCCACCTGGTCCAGGTACCAGTCGGCACTCACCATACTGTTATCATGGCGGATTTTTATCTTGAAAACCTGTCCGAGGTCAACAGCCTCTATAGTGAACTTATCCACCTGGGGAGATAAAACCATAGGAGAAATAATAATACACGTTTAATTATGTAGTTTGTATATTTTTGGATGACAGCCAGAGTAAAAAATAAATTCAGATGATGAAAAATAGTCACAAAATGTGTCCTTTCTTACAGAGCCTCGTTCAAACTTGTTGCTGTTTGTCTCTGACTTGCTGAGTTTCCTCTCCCCAGTGTCCCCCAAGTCCCCGTAAATCGTGAGAAAGACGTTGGCGTCGGTGCCGGCTCCATACACATCACCTGTCATCACTGACACTTTGTATGTGTGAGCTGTAGCGGGGATGATGATCACAGACAAGCACACAAGGGATCGGTTTGAGGCAATTGGCAGAATATAAAGTGAAAAGAAAGCAATTTTCCATCACGGTGTGATGCCACTGTCATAACAGAGACTCATTCAGGGATAAAAAAGACCTGAAGGGAAAACTGACTCTAGTTTCCAAACTAATGCTCAGAAAGGCGGGGGAAAGACAGGACACAGCAGGAGACAAATCCTGCAAACATTTCTGCATGTTTGTGTGTATCAGTGCAGGTGAATGTAATGTTTGTCTGCGCGTGTGAACCCACTCTCTAGGGCATCTTCCACCTCGACTTCAGTGACTTTCAGGCTTCCGTCTCGTGAAAGTTTCTCAGTGATGATGTCAGACGGCACCAGCTCTCTCACTGTTTCGCCATCACCCTCCGACTTAGCGAGCCAGTTCTCACATGGGAAGATGACAGTCTCTGAACCCTACACAGAGAGAGCAGGGGGTGGGGGAGCAGAGGGCTGAAACATTTAATGTGTGTGTTTGTGCCTTAGAGGAAAACCAGTGAACACAGTGTCTTGTTCTTGTCTGAGCCTCAGCTCAGTTCAGTATGTTGAGTGTGTGAGTGCTGGATCACCCTCATCTATCTGTGAAGAGAACATCTCCACCTACTGACCAAAAATAGTGATTGTGTGTTACAAGTAGTAAGATGTTGGCAAAGACAAATGTACTGTGAGTCCCCTCCATCATTAGTTTTAGATTTTTATTGAGCAAGTACTGAAATCAGTGTCAGGTGTTGAAATGATCTGGGTGGAATCTAACTATGTACATGTACTTATGTACATAGATAGATTACATGTAAACAATTTTGAGGTACTTGTACTTTGTATTTGCATTTAATGCTACTTAATACTTTTAGCAATTCAGAGGCAAATATTTTACTTTAATTATTTTATCATTGTTATAGATGTAAGTACCTATAAAGTAGTGAACGGTGGCTTCAACTACCGTATTGCAATGCTACATAATGGATCATTAATAATCATACAACAATATACTATATAATAGTATATCTATAGTACAACTACCTATTTATTTTTGAATTTTTGACACTTTAAGTACATTTTGCTTATTTTGGAGTATTTTTTTTTTGCTGTATTGCTACTTAAATAAAGGATCTGAGTACTTCCTCCACCACTGCGTTTGTGCTCAGTAGACAGTACCTTTCCTTTCCTAAGCAGACGTCTGATCTCCACTCTGTCCAGATGCCAGCCTGGGTTGACCCCACGGTTGTCGTGGCCGATACGGATCTTCTCAATTACATCCCCCACATCTTCTAGCTGGACATAAAACATGATTAAATTAACAATGTATTCAGAAAGACACTTATTGGCCTTGCTATTCTTCACTGACCTGGTCTCTGAAACTTGATGAATGCACCTACTTTACTACTTATTTATGACTATTGTACCTCAACAATAAACATGTCCTCGGCTCCTCTCTCAAAGTACATCATCCTCTCCCTCTTGTTGACACACAAAGACTTCTGCTGGGTGCACACTGCATTTCGCCCGTACAGGACAATGAAGACATCTGCATCTGTGCCGGCTCCAAACACGTCACTCGTGAAGGTTTTAATCTCATAAGGAACAACTAGAAAAACAAAAAGCACCCACATAACCAATTATGTTCACCAAATGACATATTTTTGTAAGTGTGCTGTATACATGTCATACACATTTACATGGTGTGTAAAGTTCCGTCTGTAGAGGATTAGGGAATAGGTCCCTGATGATGGCCCCGTCGTCCTCCCCTTTGTCCAACCAACGACCGCAGGGGAAGCGCAGTTTCTGTCCAAGAGACGAGGCATCAATCTCCACCCAGTCAAGGAACCAGCCTGCCGATCCTCCTCCTTAAATATTAACACAAATTATTGTCATTACATGTGTACAGATATTGTGACTCATTCTGCATTTTGGAGTCTGTCCTACTGTACCACAGTTGTCGTGTCCAATACGCAGTTTCTTCAGTGGTCCGATGTCAACAGCTTCTACAGTGAACTCATCGATCATACCCTGCTCAAACTTGTTTTTATGAGTCTTTGAAGCCTTCAGGTTAATTATCCCTGTAAATGAGCACAACACAGAGTAGTTTAATAATTTAAATACACATGCACACAGATATAAATGCAGTTTGAGAGTCTGAAGTATTACCTGTATCATCCTTGGTGCCGTACAGGATCATAAAGACATTAGCATCAGTTCCTGCATACTTTTTGTCACCAGTTTTTATTCTTATTGTGTATGTTGTTGACATGGCTGTAATAAAAAGAAACCAGAAGAAAATTAGGCAATCTTGTGATTATTATTCCTATTTGTTCATTTAAAAAAAAAAGCTTAATGCCATCTTCAGAGGTCCCTTTAATTCTTCAGCACAATGTTTCTCTCTTTCTCGGGGTAGCCATGATGCTGCTCTCACCTTTCTGTTCCAGTCCAAGAGTTGCTTCAGAGTCTTCCTCATCGTCATCACCTTTCTTCATAAAGGCCTCATCCACAGGAACCAGCTCCCTGGCAAGCTGTCCATCATCCTCATCAATAGCCAGCCAGCGTTTGCAAGGGAAAAAATACCTAAAACACATATATATATATAATATTTTGTGCAGTTTACAATCTGCAGAGTAACAATACAATAATCTCTATGTCGGACTGTCAAATGTTCCAGTGTCAAAAAATACTACAGCCCTCCTTTTTAGATTGATCCTCTCCACAGACAGGCTGTTTAAGTTTAGGAGTACCATTTCACACCACACAGCGGAGCTCTACAGACATTTTATGAGCAACGGTTCTGTCTGCTTTGTTGTTGTTCCTCATGTTGTTTTGTGAAATCTGGGGCATTGACTTGGGGTCTAAAATGACTTAACAGGGTGTAAATAAATGATTGATTAACTATTTTTTGTAATACATTGTTTAAATTATTCGAGGTATTTGTGTGAAGATGCAGTTACACATAGATATCTGCACTCTTTCTAATATCATCATGACTTACGTGGTGTCATCTTTGTTGTCTACAATTTCCACTCTGTCCAAAAACCAGCCGGCACTGGCCTGGCTGTTGTCATGTCGGATCCTCAGTTTCTTCAGGATTCCCAGGTCGACTGCTGCGATGTTGAAAATGTCCTCCTGGGTCACACGTGAACAAACCAGAGACAGGGTCAAGTAATGCCACAGGTCTTAGGTAAGCTGTCCATGAGAAACTCATTTCTTATTCATTTGGTCTTTATTCAATCTTCAGGGCTGCTTAAGCTCCTTGTTTACACTGCTAGCACAGGAGCTTTGAGAAAGAGGTTTTATAAAGCTAATAAAGCTTTGAAACTAATAGCTAGCAGCACCGCTAACTAGCTAATGGCTGCTACACTTATCAGCAGTCAGCAGGTTTTTTAGCAACTTTAGCAACAAGTAAAGTCATCTGTCCATCAGGAAAATCCATAAATCACAGAAAGTTGAGGCAGAGCAGAGGGTTGTACAGTGATCAGTGAGGCCAGAAACACTCCAGTGGTGTCTATCATTTTTCCAACACAATTATTCTATGTCTTATTTGTGGTCTGATAAACAGTAAATTCATAAAGTGCATGGTGTGAACTTCCACGTGTGGCCTCTGTGAGAACTAAAGGCAACTACACATTTTTTGTGGGGCAGTCCTAAAAAGCAGATGTTGTAATGTGTCCTGTAGTTTATTTAGACTTTATAGATTGGTCTTTGCCTAGACTGTACAATCCGGGGCACTACTAGAAATGTTTTGCTCAATAAATAAATAACAATAAATGTCTATAATCTCTGGCATGTTACTGGGCCCCAGTTCAGCTCAGTATCACCCAAAACCATATGAAAAGCTGTGGAGAAGTATGAAAATATTATGAAGCAACACCCTATGGACATAGTTTTGCAGTCATTTTAACGTTTGCATTTTGTGGTCAGGGATGACAAGTCACAGAGATAGAAAGTTAAAGGAATAATTCAACATTTTAGGAAATATGCCTGTGCCTTCTTGCAAAGAGTAAGATGAGAAGATCATTGCCACTCTCAGCAGGTAAGCGTTTTCCCTTTGGTTCTCTCTTAATGCTAAGGTAATTGTCTGGCAGCTCTAGTGTCATATTTAACGGACAGACACGAGGGTGATATGAATTTTCCCATCTAACACATTCTGTAAGAAAGTGAATATATGTATTTCCCAAAATGGCAGACAGACTATTCCTTTAAAACAGAAACATGTGTATCAACACTCAGATGATCACAACAATGAGCACATCTAGAACGACAGAAGCAAAGCTTACCTGGCCTTTTTCAAATTTGTTCAGGTTGTTCGACTTCCTGAGCCGTCGCTCCCCTGTGTCGCCAGTCTCACCATAGATGTTGATGTAAACATTGGCATCAGTCCCCGCCCCCCACATAGTCCCAGTAAACACATGAACCTCATATGAGTTCACTGAGAGGAAAACACAGTTAGACACATCATAAGTGACATTTTAACATGGCACCTGATGACATTTGCCTAATTCAACATTCATTCAAAATGTCACAATTAAAACAAAACATCTGGCCTTTGGAAGCAAATAACATATTACACTCATGCTCTACTTACTCTCCAAGTCTTCATTGTCCTCGGTCAGCAGCTCAACCACAATCTCCCCATCCTCCTCATCTCTGGCCAGCCAGCGGTTACATGAGAAAATAAATGTCTCCACCACTTCCTGCAGCTCCTCAACTATCTCCACCTCCTCTTCTTCTTCTTTCTTCTTCTTTTTCTTGTCCTTTTTCTTGTCTTTCTTAGTGTCCTCCTTCTTCACCTCCACCTGCACCATAGTCATCGTCAGCCGCTTGATGTCCACTGTCTCCAAGAACCAGCCGTCTCCAATACCCTTCCCGTCATGGAAGATACGTATCTTGTAGATCTTACCAACATCCTGAGCCTCAATCTGGGTTGTAGGTATGAAACTGTGGTCAAATCAGGAACTTAAATCTCCTACATACGTTGGCATAACGCGACGCAGGCTTTATACAGACCTTGAAGATCTCAGTGGTACCGCGTTCAAAATTGTTGGAGCGACTCTTGAGAGCGAGAACTTCAGTTTTTCCTTCATCTCCGTAGATCTGACAGAAGACATTGGCATTGGTGCCACCTGCACGCACGTCCCCTGTGACTACTGTTACTTCATAGTTGATCACTGTTATGACAGGAAAAGAAATTGTGAAAAAAAGGAAATGACAGGAAGAAAGACTATGTAGGCCTACAGCAGAGCAATACTCATTAACTGTTGTGTTTAGAATTGATGAATGAATGAATGAATGAATTTTGACTGTGGAAGACTTTTTGTTGTTGTTGTTATTTACATTTTTCGATTTCCAACATCTCACTGGGATAGATCTCGACCTCCACTTTCCCATCAGCCTCGTCTTTGCAGAGCCAGCGGTGGCTCGGGAACATGTACTGCATCCCATGAACTGGTACAGAGATCTGCACACTGTCCAGGAACCATCCGGCTCTCAAGCCCTCATTAGTGTGACCAATCAAGAGACGGCTGACCTGCAAGCATTAGAGGATCAAATGGAATTAGGAAACACACACATGTCTGAAATATAAACTCCGTTCTCTGTGAAGTGTATGAACTTGCCTGTCCGATGTCAAAGGTTTCCAGGGTAAAGATGTCAGTGCGTCCCGTCTCAAAATAGTTCCTGAGGTCATTGTCGGAAACTGCCAGTATTGTCTTGTTAGTGTCACCCTTCTCCCCATACAGCTTGACAAACACCCTGGAGTCTGAGCTCGCCCCATTCACACTGCCCGTCTTGATTGCTATGTGGTAGCTGACATCTTAGGAGGATGGAAATTAGCACATTACAACAATTACATACAACATTTTCACAAAGTTCAACCTGTTTTTGGTTTAAAATGTTTTTATTTTTGCACTTACTAAAGAGACGTAGGCCTTCTCCAGCTGGAACTAACTCGCGGACAATCTGTCCATCGTCCTCATTACGGTCCAACCACCTGAAGAAGAATACACAAGCAAATTGAACCCTGTAGCAGGAAACAAAGGCCGAGATCAATCCTCCCACCAAACCTCGGTGAAAACTGAAATATGTGGAAAGCAGATGAAATGTCATTTATTATTATATAACTTTTATTCTGACTGGTGTCATGAGATTAACTGAATCTCTGAAATACAAGAAGCTATTCTTGTAGACAAGTGGGTGAAAAAAATAATAGGGGAGAAAAGGTAAGACCCAAACATTAAATATTTTGGCAGGAGCTAAACATCATAACTATTACATTGTATAGCTAATGCAGGTGTTTAAAAATCACTAAACATTTAAATAACCAATGAC
The DNA here is from genome assembly GCF_021292245.1 of Micropterus dolomieu. Classification (NCBI taxonomy): domain Eukaryota; kingdom Metazoa; phylum Chordata; class Actinopteri; order Centrarchiformes; family Centrarchidae; genus Micropterus; species Micropterus dolomieu. The sequence continues at coordinate 9,590,174 of NC_060162.1, read as the reverse complement.
CTCAAAATGAATGTGATTAATCTGGAAAAAATAAACAAATCAAGTACAAGCAACACAAAATATTTAAACAACTGTTCTACATTGTTTTGGATTGGAAACTACCAAACATTTCCCTTTCAACAGGACAGAAGACAGACGGATAGGAAGAGACACTTTCTAAATGTAACACTGCACCTCAGCCTTGTGGTTTGGCTCCAGTGACTGAAGGAGAGAGCTGGCTGACCACTGGGCATTTAGTGCCTATTTGTAGTGGCAAACTCATCCGTCAGCTGCCTAACTACTTAAACACATGCCACTGGAGAACTACTGAACGTAAGCGTGGCCACTTTATGAGGCTTTTGGGGCTGTTTGGAGGATATTTTCCAGCTGGGTGGTGTTTTGGTGGCTTACAGACTAATGAATTAAGAAGAAAAATCAATAAAAATTAAATGGAACTTTTGCAAGTAATACACAAAAACATTTTCATTCCTGCCCGTAGATCGGCATTAACATGAAGAGGTATTTCGCACATGCGTAATTGGTGCCCTTGTAGTATAATAGACAAAAGGATGTCCACACAGAGCTTAGGAGTACACCCCATGGATATACTGTATAACTAGACCTCCATGGTACACCCTCTAATGCCGATTTATGTCACATAGACTGTAGCAGATCCATCTTCCACTTTTTATGCTTTTTATGCTAAGTTGGGTTAAGTGTCTCTTGGCAGATATGAGAGGAGTATCAATCTTCATTAACTATGAAGCCATAGCCAGCAGTCAGCATGGGCGTTGTAGGCTACCAGTTGACACTAAACCAATAAATAGTTTGGCACATAACACCCTGCAAATCCAAATGTCATTTTTGAACTTTAAACAAACAAGATGTAGCATGCTGATTAGATAGCTTTAGAGGTTCTGGCAGGTGCATTTTTTTATCTTTTGAGCCAGGTTAGCTATCTTTTTGCTAAGCTAAGCTAGCTGTCTCCTGGCTACAGCTTCATTACCGTACAGATATGACAGTGGTGTCAGTTTCCTCGTACAATTCTCTGCAAGCATTCCTTAAGTCATGTGTACGTTATTACTGCCTTGCCTGAAACAGGGGAACTCAATGGCCAAAGTCTCTGGCTGGCCCTCCTCCCTGACCATCACCTTATCAAGGAACCAACCACAGCCTCCACCGCGGCCATCATGACCGACGCGCACTCTGCGCACCTGGCCTAAAGACACGGATTCAATGAGGAACTCATCATGCTGAGGGCAGACAGAGAGAAAATTGGTTAAGGATGTTTGCAGTGCATCTCACAGACAATATCTATAACTTTTGGGGCCGTTGTGTATTAATGACGCACTCACATTGCCCTTTTCAAATTTGTTCACATTGTTTTTGCTCATAATCATGAGTCGCTCCCCTGTGTCACCCAGGTCACCGATAATATTGAGGAAGACGGTGGCATCGGTGCCACTGCCGCTGACGTTGCCGGTGCAGATGGTAACACGATACTTTATCACTGAAAAAGAAAACAGAGAAGCACACTCACACCATATTACATGAAGTAATGACATTCGCTGAGGACATGTACACTGCCATGGACGCTGTAAAGGCACTTGACAGTGCAGTTTGAATATCTGCACTGACTCTCGGTCATAAAGCTTGTGTGCTTTCAGGATCAACTGAGAAGATTTGCATGCGTATGTCCTCAGTTTCTTACAAGGCAGCGGCTCCTCGATGAGCGCTCCGGTCGCTGGGAGCTCTCTGACGATCTCATTGTCGTCTTCATTGATGTCCAGCCAACGGCCACATTGGAAAGAATATTTCTCCATCGTCAGGGTCTTCAGCAAAGTGACCTGCAGAAATTGACAGATTCATGCGTCATCAAACACGTCTTCATCTTCATCTCTGGTTCATGAACTAACCTTTAGATAAATGAAGACTGCAGCAGTGACATTAACATGCACTGACTGAGGAAAGCTTAGATTTTTTGTCTGTGAAACCATTTGCATTGCAGCCTCATTTAAACAGAGTCTCTCTGTTCTCTACTGGGATCAGGTGCAACATTAAACTCTTATTCAGTGTCTAACTTAGTGTTAAGAGGGGACATAATACAACAAACTTAATAGCTTACCTGACAGAGCAGACAGACAAAGCAATGAGTCTCACCTTTGCTAAATGCCAGCCTGAGAATGGGTTTCTCTTTTCATGCCAGATGCGCAGTTTCTGCAGTCTTCCTATGTCTGGCATTTCAATCTACAGAAGAAAAAAAATCTTAGAATGTAGTCTTGATCAGTGTGAGTACTTAACAGTGGAAGAAGCTGTAACGTGCTCAGTTTAACAGATGACCGAGGGCTTACCACAAATTTATCAAGCTGAGCCTGTTCAAAGCTGTCTGAGTTGTTTTCCAGTTTGATCTCGTCAGACTTGCCCTTCTCTCCATAGATCTGCAGAAACACCTGGGCATCTGTCCCTGCACCCTTCACGTCTGATGTCCATATCCAGAGGGACCATGGGTACTCTGGAGTAGAAGAAGAGTAGATTTGATACCAAAGTAGGATAGTCTAGTTTTGAAGAATTGAGACTGGTCTTAATCAGAAGCCAATGTGTTTTCAGAATCTGATATAATTCAATAAAAATGCAACTGGAATTCTTTTACTGATAAACAGAATGTGTGATTTGCTTTTCTCCCACTGAGTAGAGATCTTTGAGTTAATTGAAGCCACCCACTTTTCTGTTTTTTCTGTCTGAGAGAGACCATCTCGTACAGCTCCCTCTCGATTAGTCCGTCCCCCTCGTCCTCATCCAACCACATCCCGCACTGAAATGTCTGCTCAATGCCCGTGAATGGACAATATATTACCACCTAGGAAGAGAAATAGGAGCTTGTGGGTGAGGATATTTTGAGAATCACTCTGTTACCAAAATCAGATATGCAGTACCTTTTCACAGTACCATCCAGCACCAACCGCCCCGTTGTCATGCCCAATGGTGACCCTGCTGAGCGGGCTGATTAGTTCACAAATCTCCACATTGAAAATGTCGATAAGACCACGCTCGAAAGCGCCACCCTCCAGGAATACTTTGCCGCTGTTCTTTAAGCCCTTGGAGCCATGCATGACCATGTGGATCTTAGAGTTGGTGCCTGCACCCCTCACATTTCCAGTCATCACTTGTACATTGTATACGATTCCTAAGCAGATGCAGGAAATATACACAAAAATGCCAATCAATGAATTCTAATGGAATGAGATATAAACAAGATCTGTGACCGTAAATTCTAATTCTTTCCTTTCTGCATGGAGTTTGCAGGTTTTCCCCGTGCCTGCGTGGGTTTTCTCTGGGTAGAGCAGCTTCCATCCACAGTCCAAAGATTTTCATGTTAGGATAATTAAATCTAAATTACCTGTAGGTGTGACTGTAAGCTTGAATGGTTGTCTGTCTTTATGTATCAGCCATGTGGTGACCTGGTGTACCCCACCTCTCTCCCAATGTCAGAAAGGATCAGCACAAACCTTCCCACGGCCCTCTAAGGATAAGCTTTTGATGATAATGAATTTTTTTTGTAATAAATCAGAATATGTCTTTGGTGTTTGTTTTGACTACCAAGTTACACACCTCTGCAGAGGCCGGAAGCGATTTTATCCTCTTTTGAAAGTTGTACATTTATGAAAAATAGCTACAGTCAAATTTGATTAATTCTATTTCCCTACAAAAAAAAGTGTGGCGATTTAAAACTTTAGTTCAACTTTAAATATCATGAAATAGTGGCTCATGTTATTCTCACCCATTGGTTGCATGGATCCAACCAACAAATCTCTCTGTATTTTGCCATCATCTTCATCCATGGCAAACCAGCGATTAACTGGGAACTCATACACTTCTTTATTCCCCATGTCATCAACTACCACCTGGAGAGACACATTGTGCGCAATCATTGTGAGTGTTTTTATGTATATGTCCAGGTCTATAAAGATTATGTATGCATGTGTAGATTGTACGGGCCTTATCTAGAAACCATCCAGCCGATGAACCTCTGTTGTTGTGGCCAATGGTGATTTTCCTCAACCTTCCCAGGTTTGGCGCCTCTATTGTAAACTTGTCTTCTGACCCGCGTTCAAAGTTGTCTTTGTCACTATCCAGCCTTCTCTCTCCTTTTATTATAAACAAAAAAGCATTTTGGAATGTGAATCAAACACATTGAAATCAGAGAGAGGACATGGTAGCCACAGGCAAAACACTATTTGTGCTATTGTTGGTGGCAAATTTGCTGTTCATATTATTGTAAATTTAATATGTTTTGGTCTGTAAATCAGACAAAATAATACAATTGAAGATGTCTCCTTTGGCTATGGTGAAATTCTTTGTGGTGAGATTCTTTTTAAAGATTTCTCTCCATTTCATAGACTACCAGTATGTGGTTAATCAATTAAGAGAAAAATAATCTACAGGAAAATTAAACAGGAAAAAAAGTCATTTGTTGCAGCCCTACCTGTGTCACCATTTTCTCCAAAGATGTTTAGGAAGACATCAGCATCAGTTCCACTTCCCTTCATGTCAGCAGTGAACACACTCACTATGTATTTATTTACTGCAAAACAGGAAATATGAAACAGGAAATGTAGAATACAGTGATTTATGTGAACAATGCACTAGGATTGCTAGATGCTGATCATCAGAACCAATTTTCTGCCTGGAAGAGTTACGGCAGAAGTAGCTCTATGCAATCATAATTAGTTGGACTTTTATGTTGTCACTAAGCAGGTTCCTTGCTAATCCACACTGAGATGGTTTCCAGGTTAAATATTCATAACAATGTGTGTGTGTGTGTGTGTGTGTGTGTGTGTGTGTGTGTGTGTGTGTGTGTGTGTGTGTGTGTGCGTGTATGTGCGTCCCTCACAGCACTTTACTTGAGCCCTGGCTTCACAAGGCTCTGCTTGAGTGACTGCAGGTATTAAGATGTTAGATCACATTGGGGATTACACTTTGAATTCAGTTACAACGCGACAGAAAGTAGGAAGATCTGTGGGCTATCAGGCACCGTTGTGTATATCTCTACAGACACATGGTACTAAAGTTGTCAAGTTTCTATAAAAAAAATCTCTTCATCAGAGGAGGCTATATTTAAAATTGGCTTTTGGACATCTTACAACTGTCTTTCTGGTGAAATGTTCAAGCCCAGTGGTTTCTCAAAAATGTGTTGGAGGTATTTTAATTCAATTCAATTCAATTCAATTTTATTTATATAGCACCATTTCACAGCAACTTTAATCAACTGTTGTTGTTTTAACCTTTGTGAACTTTTGTGTCTGCTTTGTGTTATGTATTTGTCCCAGTGTGAGCTACATTTTGGGACGTCCATGGCGTTCAGGCTTCCCAGCAGGTCCCTGACAAACAGGTTGTCTCCCTCCTCTCGACTCAGCCAGTTGTTGCAGGCGAAGTAGAAGCGCAGATGGGGCCGGTTCATGTCGGTCACCACCACCCTGTCCAAGAACCAGCTGGCATTCATCCCGGTGTTATCGTGCTCGATCCTGGGGAGTCAACCATCATAGTGTGACATGAATTCACCCTGCAGGTAATCACAAATGAGTTTTCCACATCACATGCACCAATGACTTTGTTTTTGTTTTTTTAGTTTGTTTGAATTTCTGTAGTGGTAAATGCCAAACAACAGAGACTATTGTTTTCATCCATTGAGGTTCAGTCATATCATGAGGACTGAATGAGATGTGGTACAATAACACAATGACATATAAGTAGGTTCCAAGCACATTGTGAGAGATGGAAAAGATATTTAACAAAGCCCTAATCCGCTGGATTTTAACCAGCAATCTGTCCATATTTGGCACCTTAACCCTTAGAGTACCACGGCTTCTCTGGAACTGGGTGTCTTTTGCTTTCACAGGCTGAATTATAAGTACGACAGACATCTATGATAACTAATGCAGTGGAAAGTTTAAATATTCACCAAAATGTTTAATTTACAGATAAAGCTCTGAAATAAATAAGGCATGATTATAATCAACACAGAAATGTTTTCTGACAATTTCATGAAGTTTGATCACACATCTGGCCAGTTAGGGCATGTTACATAAGTACTACGCTGAGAAAAAGCTGGCAAAACCTAGTAAGAGGACCTTGACTGCTTGGTTGTTGTTGTTTGTTTGTTTCTCAACGGATCCATCTCCATGACAACTGAGCAAACTCTGTCCACTGTTCAATGTGATGTGGTCAAAAGAGATGAGAATTGCTGGTAAGTGAACCTTGAGTTGGGACTGTTTTGTCAAAAATTGTAGTTCTTACTTTTCTCAGGATCGTTTTGCACTCACTAACTTTTAAATGCATCCTGCTGCCTCATTTCACTGTTAATGTGTTGCGCCTGTGATGTAACTCATCCTCCTCTGGAGTAAGACACTAACTGCCAACAACAGATGGGGCTTAACCTTCTGCCACTGGATGAAATCCTTTGATGGCCAGCAGCACAGCTGGGAAATAAGTGAGAATGTTCCTGTGCAATCTTCTCTGTAAGCTGCTGTTATCCTGTGTGAGGTACACTTAACTATGACGCATAAACTGTGATGTTGTCAGTGATCTGAAGCTGTGCATTCTGGGTATATGCGGCAGCCATGTAAAAAACTAAAAGGGGCATCATAGTGAGAAATTTTCACAAGTCACTGTCAGTAAAGTGGCATTTTCTGTCACATTAAATTTGATGCACAGTACCTCAGCTTTTTCAAAGGCCCCACGTTGTGTGTTTTGATACGGAAAACATCAGTCTTATTCTTCTCAAATGCAGTTCGGCTTCTGTAAAATGAGGAAACATGGAAAATGTTAGAATTTAGGAGAGAAAGATAAGTTGAGTGTGTGTGTGTGTGTGTGTGTGTGTGTGTGTGTGTGTGTGTGTGTGAGAAAGGTGCTCTATTTGATTAGGAGAGCAATCGCACCGCAGACAGATATCTGCACTGAACCCTGGTAGAGTAAATTACATCTCCTGACTGATCCGGCTTAGGGTACCCTGGTGGTCTCACGGCAGTGGTATAATCTGAAACCTCTTGTGGCTCGGCCACTTCAACGCCCCCTCATCGTCCTTCCTTACGTACTTCTACCCCACACAGAGACGAATCCAGCCTGTGTGCAAAGAGGAGCCCCTCTGCCAGCCACAGCGAATCAGACACCCTTATTTTCATTAACAGAGCATGCCTGCCTTTGTCTCTGACCCACATCTCCATCTGTTCCCCTTTCCCTGCAACATTCAACCCACAGACAATGCCAAGGCTCCCATAATTAAGGTGCATGGTGTCATGTACTGTTAAAAAAAAAAAAAAAACTTCCAAGAATGAAATCCTATCCAACACACATGAATACATGCCCTCGTTCTCGGTTTCCATGTAAAATCACCTGTAAGAGAATGAGACATTGATGAAAAAGCAAACCCAATGTAAACTTTGGAATTCATGCAATTTGAATTTGTAACAATCACACTGAATTTCCAAAGAGTTGTATTTTTAATCATCCTCGATTGTTCAATCAGACAAATATGCTTGGAGACATGGCAGCCCTCCCTTACCTGTATCATGTTCCAACGTTTTAATCGATCGTCACACAATACAGGCAGGACCTAATATATATCGGAGTAAGGTGAAACTCCTTACTATGCAGTATGGTTTTTATATGACAATAGGGACTCTAAACATCCATGTATAGTATTTCATCAGCTGAGCAACACTACAGCCACACAGCATGGAGATACTGAATACATAGCATGCTGATGCTGTCTGAAGTGGTTCAATGAGACCACCACAAGGTGTGGGTGACATGGTCCAGCTCACAATAAGTTGGTATATCCTATACGTTACACAGGTAACCCTATCTATCAATCAATGTGTGCAGAGATAAATGGAGCCTGCTGCTGTTAAGATCCCATGAGCGTCACTTGATCATCCATTAAAATGACATCGTGGTCTTCTTTCATTTGCCTCTGAATGGAAAAGAAGACCGGCCATGTCACATAGTTCCTCCTTACTCCAGATATTCTGTGTCCGAGAATTTACATGACTGTATAGAGGAGAGATTCCTGCACCACAACCTTTGTTATGAATATGCGCTGCTTCTCTGACATTAAAGGATTTTTAAGGTTCAGACTAGTTTGGTTTTGAAAAACAGGCCCAAGAGATCCTTGGTGTGCAATTTGATTTTGTCTTCATTCATTGTCTCTACAGGCACCGGGTTAATGTTGAGCAGGAATGCTCTCTTATACAGTGTTATGTGCAAAATACAATCAAACACAAGGACAGAATCATAACCATCCTTTAACATATTAGAAAATACCTCTTTTCTGTGCTGAAGGATCAGAGAGGAATAAAAAAAATCAAATGTTAACAGCTGACATTGAAAAGCCTACTGATTATACATTAAATGAAACAGAATTAAATCAATTTGACTCAGCTACAGAATTACACCTGAGATAATAAGGGCAAACAAATCAGAGCAGAGTGAATCATTGAGACTTGATTTAAAGTCTTAGAGACAACTTATTATCAAAATATCCTATAATTCAACAACATCAACATAAACCCTTTTTAAACTCACTTGCTTGCCAGGTGAACCTTGGGCGTGACGCCAAAGTCTCCAAAAAGGGTTACAAACACATTAGCATCTGTCCCGGCGCCCTTTACATCACCAGTGATAGTGACCACCTCATACACTAAAAGAGAGAGGAGAGTGGAGATTAGAAGGAGAAAATAAAATGCGTTTCTGTCCTTGTAATTAACATCACAATCCTGAAATAATGAGAGCATGTATAGTGTATAAATTCTATGAGGTCAAACAAGGACATCATCATTTAAAAGTAAAAACTGGACAAATTAAAGGACAAACACAAAGTCGCATCTTGAGACAGTGTCCAATAATCTATAAACATTAGGGAGCATTATGTTTCCTTCCATGCACGGTTGCCAGGGAATTCAATGCGGCGAATCTGCAGCGAATCCATGTCTGGTGTGATGCACCAGCCAAGCCTCTCTCACATTTCACAAATGTGTCTCTTTATCCAACCAAGCCACTGAGTTGATGGGTTGATTATCGCCCAAATGATGGCACCACGGGTGGCTATCTCAGTGTTTGGTGCGCTTTGTTTTATTTTCTGCTGTGATGCCCGGAGCTCTCTCACCAGAGAAGCACTTGTGAGCACCAGCAGATTTATTTCCCATTTAACTTTCAAATTCATTTTTTTATATTTCTTTAGGTTTGTGTTTATTGCTACGCAAAAAGCAAATTCCTTTTATATGTAAAAACTACTTAGCATTAAAGCTGTTTCTGATTCTGAGAAGGTAAACAGCAGTCTGTAAAATCTGCTTCAGTTTGTGTCATTTGAAGTGTTTGAATGGAGGAGGGGAAGAGAAGAGTGGACACAGGTCACTGTCTGTTTACATTTGTAGCCACTAGCAACATGACTCCAGGGATGGCTATGTTTGACTACTTTGGTCTCAGCAACTACCGGCTGGATTGCCATGACATTTGATAGCGACATTAATGGTGCCCAGACGATTAAACCCAATGACTTTGGCAAACACCTGACTTTTCCTCTTGTGCCACCATGACATTTGTGTTTTTTGGTGAAATGTCTCAACAACTACTTGATGGACTGTGATGAAATTTGGTGCAGACATTCACGTTCCCCTCAAGATGAACTGGAATAACTTTGGTGGTATTTAGATTTGTCATCTAGCACCACCATCAGGACAAAATTTCAGTTTGTTTATTTTATAATTTCATGACTTTGGTTACCTGCAGAACCTGCAAAATTAATGCCATTCCCATCAGCCTCAGCTGTAATTTGCGTTTAATGTTAATTTGCAAATGTTAGCAAGCTAACAAATAAAAGATGGGGGAAAATGGTAGACGTTACACTTGCTTAACATCAGCACGCTAGCATTATTATTGTAAGCATGTTAGCACACATGTTAGACTCGAAATGATGCGTGTGGCTATTGCTTACTTAAAAACCTCCATTCTGGTCTGTAATAAGATGCACAGTTTATATGAGTCACTTTTCACTCAACATTTGTCACTATGAATCCAAAAAGCTGACTTATCAAATTATTTGCAATTCACAACAAGCAAAGAATGCGTATTTTTAAAGTCACACCTATGAAACACCCTGTGTTTGAGTTACAGTGACAACATTAAATCTTCAGAAGGAGATTAGTCAGCGATTGGCTGTTGCCTGTGACTCAATAGCTTGGCTTGTACAGTGGTAATTCTATAGTCCTGCTGCTGTATTACTGTACGTAAATGTAAACTCCTCTCTCTGCGTTATGTAAGATAGACTGGAAGGTATGGGACACTCTCTGGGGCTGACTTGGTTCTCTGTAGGGTATCCAGGGTGAATGTTGTGTAAGGTTAGGGTAGTCTGAAGGAGTAAATATTAGAAAAAATCCACCAAGGAATACATATAGGAACTGGGAGTAGAGGTTCAATGAAGGAGACGTGCAAAAGAAGCAGGGATCTAGAAGACACATACTGATTACGTAAAAACATCCAGGAGAGGAGGAATGGAGAGGCAGAGACCTGATAAAGAGCAATTTGACCAAAGTCGATAGGGACATGGATATCTAATTAACAGTGAGCAGAGCTATTAAAACCAGATTAAAGAGAAAGAGAGACACCTGATATAAAACTGAGCCATGATAAACTTCCTGGAGTGTCAGAGACCTTAGTAAGCCAGTGAGATAAGAAGGACACAGGCATGTATCATTGATGCTACATAATGATACTTACTGCTCCTTTCATAATCTGCACAAAGATCAGGAGCTAAAAGTACATTTCCTGCAATCAGGTACCTTATGGTAGCAATTATCTGGCAGTGAAAATGATGGGATATGTCAAATTTTCAGCACTCTCTCTCTGTCAACATGATGGAGGAAAGGAGATAAAAAGCCTTTAAGTTCAGATGTTTATGTGCAATTTCCTCATTCAAAACACCTTTGAATACAGCTGAGTGGTACATTTTCCACTGTCTCCTAGAAATGTATATACTACAAACAACAAAAGCACTTTAGTTAAGATTTAGAAAAGATTGTGGTTTCAGTTTAATGTTAATACAGACAACAACATGCCCTGTCTCATGTTTCAAGTCACGTTCAGTATTAGACCACAATCTTTCACTAACTGTAATGAGTGCCTTTACATAACCATAAAAATCAATACCATGCATTAGTTGGTATGAGTGCAAACTGTATTGCAGGAGCAAGATACTGTCAGAAAAACAAATAAAATAATTGACAGCATATAAATGCAGATATGTTCAGTATGAAGTTCCTTTTCACACTGTGTAGCATCTCAGCCTAGCTATATTTGCTGTCTACCAGCAGTGGCTGACCCAGCAGTTATGAGTGCTTGAAACCTGAAACTTGTTCTATTGACAGCCTTACTCTTACTTTGGACAAAAGCGTCTGTTAAATGCCCTAAATGTAAATGTATTGTAATGAACATTTTGCGGCTTTGTGGATAGGTTTATTAAAACGTTTCCTCATTAAGTTGATAGAAGGTAATTCATGTGGCATTGTGTTTCTCTCAAAACACATTTGCTGTTGCAAATTAGTAGTATAAATGTAATTTCTTGGAGACAGAGCCTTGTTTATAGACATGATTTGAGCTTGGATATTCACTCTTGACCTTCGGAACAGTAGTGCAATAGAATAATCTTAATTCACTGGCTCCTCTGGCTTTTGCAAGGGCTTTCAACTGCAAAATGTGTTTGGAAGCTCAGGAAAAAATAGTAAGCAAACCAACCCTTCCCCCTAACCAAACAAAAAATACTAATATTTCACAGGCTCCTGTAGGATTTGTAGGACAGTGGTTTGAAAACCTCTGATCTGGCTCCCAGCCCTGCCTCTGGCCCCGGCGCTTCTCCCAGCCCCTGAGACTGGGACGGCACCCAGCACCTGTCTGCCCCAGAGCTTCTGTTTGGCTCCATTCATGTGGAACATAACTGAGCTTTCACCCAAGAGCAATCACAGAGGGGTTCCCAGGGTGCTCCTGATCAGAGCTGAAAGGACCTGGAGGAAACCTGTATTCAAGATTTGACCAGTTGGGACAGGTACATATATATGTAATGTAACTGCGACTTACCTAAAATACAACAGGTGAGACTTCTCTGTCTGCTCTACAATGTCAAACCCTTACCTTTCTTTTTGTAGTACTCATCCTCATATCCATCAGATGAGTCTGTGTGGTAGTCCAGCAGCTCATTCTGGTAGATCGCAGCATAGTCCACCTGTTTACTTTTGGATTTCTTGCCCTTTTTCTTTTTATCTTCGTCACTGTCCGCCGAACCCTTCTTTGCCTTCTTCTTTTTCTTTTTCTTTGAGTCCTCCTCCTCTTCCTGCTCTTCAATCAAGGGCTCCTCATCATCGTCATTGTGAGACTTCTTCTTCTTCTTCTTGCCATCTTTTGACTTTTTATCCTTGGATCCCATCTCCTCCTCTCCCTCTGGAGTCTCTGCGGAGGATTTCTTCTTCTTTTTCTTCTTTTCCTCCTTTGCTGCCTTAGTCACTTCCTCTTTGAGCTTCTCTGATTTCTCCTTTCTGGAATTCGTCGTGGGGTCATTATTGTTCTGCTCACCCCCCTCAGCCTCATTTTCAATCACAGCACCAGGTTCATCATCATCTGGATTATTTATCTTCTTTTTCTGTGTTACTTTTTCGCCCTCTTTTTTCTTCTTCTTTTTCTCTGGGGCCTCCTGAGTCTCAGTGCTCTCTGCGCTGTTGTGTTTCTTTCGACTCTTCTCTCCTTTTGTGGTGTCCGCACGGGTGAAACCATTGCTCCTCTCTTTTAACTTTGGCTCTGTTTCCTCCACTTCGTCATCAACCTCTTCAGTTTCCTCTGAAGCTGTGGATTTTTTCTGTTTCGACGGCATCTTTTATTCATCCACTTCCCTGGCCTTTAGTGTCGTAAGTGCTGCCTTGAGTTTCTAATGGTGTAAAACAATTCATTTGACCCTTGGCTGCAGGGAGGTTCTGGGGTCATGGGGTTCAGAGCAGCCTGAGTGTGTATGCAGCTGCAGATCTACAGACTCTGGAGGAGCAGAGGTAGCGATTGCTGTCTGGACATCCCCTATCTGGGCAATATATGGCCATACAACCAACACACACTACTCATGAAAAATTACTGTCACCTTATCACTCACGTGACCCATGGGAGAAAGCCCTGTGAAAAAGGAGCCTTGCACAGATAACTTATCCTCTCTGCAACGGCACGCTCCATTATTCATGGTGTTAGGATCGCTTTACGGGCCGGGGGCGTCTCGCTTTTACCTGCAGTCACACAGACACAGACAGACAGACAGACAGACAGACACACACACACACACTCACAACCGCTCCCTTACAACCACTCCTCTTTGTTTATACTGATATAATGTGTAACAATGTGCAGGCTATAAATCACCCTTAGCGGTCCTGAGTGAAAGAAACTTCTGGCAGCCAACAAATGGACTGTATCGCAACATTTACTATGAATGACTAAATATCAATGTAGCAATGATTTATTTCTTGGCAGCTTTCAAGCCAATTTCAACGTCCACTTAGTCCAACATTTTGGAACATAAGCTTGTTTGCTTTCTTGCCGAGTTAGATGAGGAGATTGCTACTAACTAGATATGCTGAGACAAAATTAATCTGAAATCATAGTTCAGTAATACATGCATTGCATAAAATTGTTTACTGAAGTAAGCAATCAGTATGAATCAGAAGATTAATATATGATTTAGATTTTCAAGACATTTTAACACATTTTTCAAGACATTTTACAACAATAAATGTAAGACAAGCCAATGTGCCAATTAGAAATATTTAAGAAATTGTCCTCCCCCATTTTTTTTTGGAAATTTATTTGCCGTATTGCTTTACAAAGTGTTGAGAAATACAAGGAAAAAACTAACAATGTTGAGTTGTTAACCCAGCACAGTTTTAGAAAGACTTTAGAATAATTGTGTGGCCTGTGTTTCACAAGATAACACAAATTCCTCTATGGACATTTTTGTTGCAGTTCCATCACGCTGGTGTACACATCTGCACCTGACTGAGCCAAATCATCCCATTAGCAAAGGCTAATGGGATTGCTGCCATCTGACACCTGATAATTTAGGCATCAAGGGGAAGGGCAAAGTTTGGTCATATTGATCTTTCAACATCAAATTACCTAACCCATGGATGACAGCAAATAGTCAAACCTCATTTGACCCAGTACACTGAGGAATCAATCCCCTGACAAAACTAACTAATCACATGATATTCATGTAATAAGATTTTATAATGGGATCAGACATTATACTTCATAAATCATCTGTGGGTAAAGTAATTTTAACTGTTTATCCATTACTTTTACAAACTGTTTATCTGTTACTTTAAGCTTACTATTTACACTTTCTCCATTACTTTTTGCTGTTTAACTATTACTTTTAGCTATCTGTTTCAACAGTTAATCCATTACTTTTAAATACAATAATTATTGTTCATCCATTATTTTTAGCTAATGTTAACTTTTAGCTAACTTTTCTAACAGTTTTAGCTAAGATTATCTGTTTATCCATTACTTTATGTTTCACTACAGTTAACTTTCACCATTTCAACTGTTTATCATTACTTTTACTAAATAATTCAACCATTTATCCATTATTTTAACTATTCAATCGTTTATCTTTTAGCTAACATTATTGAACTTCTCTGCTTGCTCACTTGCTAATTGTCATTCCAACATATTTTTAATCAATCAATTTCAAATTTTTCAGATTATGCAAGTAACAACAATCAACAATCTTTTAGTGTCTCCTGGGGTATAAGTTTGCCTGTGACATTGGGAATAACTTTCTTAAATCTATCTAAAGTCCCTCTTAAATCTTAAACCAGCTATCATCATTAAACTTAAACTGCTTCACTGATGTTAATTTTTCACTGGATTGATTCACCTTGTGCTTGCCGAAACTCGAACACCTCAACAGATAGCCTAGCACAACTCAGATATGATCTGCCATATCCCAAGCCATTCTTGGCTGAGTCAGTCAGGGAGAGGACATTGACACCGGCCACTGCTTAATAATTGAGAAGTTGACAGTAGCTTTGCCTGATGACTTAATTGGAGCACAAACCAGAGGTAAACTGGTCTGAAATGAGACATTTTAATTAGCATATTGTTTCACCCTCAACAAGCACAGTATGTGGTGGTCAGCACAAACACAGGACATTTATAGGACAGGACCTAAATCAGGCTGCATATTAATGTCTGTTTTTATTTGTGGCATTTGTGTATTATTTTAATACATTAATGAATAAGCTCCTATACCCACTCACACTAATGGACACAAACAATAATAATTAATCCATTAAATACAAGTGAGAAAATCCAAACAAGTTTATTTACAAACACAATACCAGTATAAAGAATGAGCCAGAGTAAGTTAAGAAGCACTGTGTCATATATTAACTCCATTCAGTACACGGACCAGTTCCCTTCCTTTTCCATTCTTGATTCACTTGTGTCTGTACAACAATTTAGCGGTCAAGCCAAACGTTATTGGTGGTCAAATTTGCTGAACTCATTACTCTTGTGCATAAACACACAAAGAGTCTGAATAAATGTTGAAAGAAACATGTTTAAATCTTATTGCCAACGATGTCCTTCAATTGTAATGGACAGCCGAGCATGAACAGAGAAGTGCCAAAAGATTAAATTACAGTCTGTTTAAACCTTTTTGCAGTGTACAAGAAAATAACAGTTAAAAAAAACTAGCATTCTAGTGCTTAAATGTAGACTGAATGTTCACAGTTCAAAGAAGAAGGCAAAATAATACAGTAAATAAAGTGTTGTAGCACTTCGCAAAAGGGCTGCAACCATATTCTTGTATCTTTAATCAACGAGAACTGCATCCACTGTTATACAGTTCACTTCAATGACTTCATTCAACTTTCTGTGAAAAGGTTTGTGTATTTCTCCAAAAGCACGGTGAGCTTCAGCAGAGTGTAAACATATTTCAGTGATCATTGAAGCAGGCACACACAAAGCCAAGTACAGAGTAAAGTCATGCAGAGCATTACATGATTATGAATGGAGTTTACAGGGAGTAAGACTTAGCTAATTCCAATAGAATATAAGATGAGAACTGCACATGAATTTCTATACCTCAGACGGTCTTAAATGTCCTTCGATTCAAGGAGACAAACTAAGATTTAGTTTTATGGTAATGTATTTGTAGATAAGCAAAACACATGGGTGCATTGCATATCATATAGAGGGGTTTGATATCTCATAAGGCAGCATGGCTTAAGACATGAATGACAGCTAGAGGCTGGGTTGCTCAGTGCTATGTTGCTTTACAAATTGGACGGCTTTGAAAATGTCAAAGATTTGCTGAGGCGGTGTCATTGCAAAATATTTATCTGGCTTTTGCCAAAACACACCTCTTCACATCTTTTCTTATACACCCTTTTTTCACCAGAAATATCGGAGGACATTTTTAAATGGGAGAAGGGAGGCCACTGAAAACCGTGAACACTGTTGAAAAATAGTGTTTTAAAATATCCACCCAGTGACTCTAGGTGAATAGGAAACAGATTACAAAAGTAGACAATTGGACATTTAAAATTTTCTTTTTTTTCTTCTTTTTGAAATATTAGCTTGAAATCAAGGTTCAGGTTTTGTTTTACACAAACATTAAAAGCTGCCACATCAGCAGAGTGTCCGACATACAGAGAGTAGAGAGGGGGAATGAGGGGGCAGAAAGACACCCACTGCTGCCCATTTCAGCGTAAATATCTGTGCAACGTTGAGTAGAAAACAACACCTCTTTACAGCAGAGCCACTAGAAAACTTCACAGAAACAACATCACTATGAAGAACACTTTTCACATTATAAACAAGCACCTATGGTGAGAGACTCAGAGACAACCATAGTGATTTGATTGGCTAAATAAACAACTTAAGATACACATCAAAAAGAGAAATATGTTGCCGATGAAAGCAAGCAACCTTCAACATGTTGTTGAATTGGTGACAGCAAAGAAGTATACGCTCTGAACCCCCTTTTTAAACAGGAAGAAAATAGTGAAATGTCCCATTGACCGAAATAAAACACATTAGAGAAACCTGATTTAAAGTAAACAAACTAAATAGTAAAATGTTAAATGTTGGAGTGAGGGATCACGTGCACTGCCCTGTGTGTACGTTGATGATCCCACGAGTGTGCATGTGAATGAAGTTGAAAATTTCATGGGGCATCGCGTGGAAGCCTGGCCGTGGCTTGACGTTGTCATAGTAATGGTGAGTGATGAAGATGCCAGAGGGGTTCATGGGAAACGCCCAGAAACCGTAGAGGTGGACTTCCTCACACATTTCCAAGGCGGCAGTTACGAGCATCAGGCCACTGCTGAGCCGTTTGGCCCGGACCCCCTGCACCGCCCAGAAACGCTGCACGTTGAGCAGGTACTGCGGGTGGAAGAAGAACACGCCTCTCTGGGAGTCGAAGTCATCCAGCATGTACTTAACTCTGAACGATACATCGGTGTTGCGGGTGTTGTAGAAGGCAGGAAGCACCACTGAGGAGTTCTCGTAATTCTGGAGAACTTCGTAAAACGGACGCCGCCATTTCTCCAGCTTCTGAAATCTGCAGGGGAAATGAAAAATGAGATGACGAAAGACAAAGGAGAAGGAGACACAGATGGGAGATAGAGAGACAGAAGTGATCTCCTGCTCAGACCCCTATTTACAGTACCTCTCAGTAATAATGCTCGGATTTATTGTCACCAGATCTGTTTTACTACCAACATCGGCTGTGTACTTCTCATTAATAGGTGGTATGTTGCACCTGCAAGAAAGAAAAGTCCACTGATAAAGGAATTAAAATGTCTTTGATTTGACTTGACACATTTCAAACTAGTCATGCTGATGACACATAATGTGGAGCTGCACAATTAATCATACAATAATTGTGATCAGGAGTGGGGCTTCTACAATAAATCAAACTTTTTGCTTAACCCCTCCAATCATAGCTTAGAAACCTTAACTAGGCTTTGTCAAGCTTTGGTCTTCCCCACATGCTGAAGCAGTTTGCATGATGCTGTTGTGGTGCAATAGTCCATATAAAGAGCTTGGAGGGTCGTGTCTTATTTATCCTTTCCCAAACCGAAAAATACAACAACTTTTAGTGGAAGGAATTGATAAGACTGTGAGTTTGTCCACTCTAATGCAAGCTGCAGATGTTAGCATGTTTGGCTAACGAGCTAACTGTAGAAACCTAACCCAGTGTTACTTCTATGGCCAAGGAGCATCATTATTCATTTTTTGGAGTTACAGGTTACATTAAAAAAACAACAGCACACCTAGTATTTCCGTACTGTGTCCAAGCTGGTCCTGGATGCTACTATATTCAAATGTAGGGTATTGTTAGCAGCTCTTTCATGCTTTATTTAGGGAAGTTTGCTCTCCAACAACTCCAGCCAAACTCATTATCCAAGATAGTGTTACGTTCACCAAACACACCGATTAGTCCTCATCTTAAAAGCCTTTTCTCTTGCTATATTAAAAGTAAAACATCAGTTTCAAATACGAACAATAAAGGATAAATCTAACTTATGTCTTGCTTGTATGTAAGCTAAGCTGATAAACAGAGTTAGTTAGAATGAAATACAAGTCTAATCTTGCACTTGTCCTTATCATACTTGTAATACTATAGTATAAGGACTATAACTAGCGCTACAATGCAATAAAAGTACAATGTTGTTTCTTTATTTCTATGTTTTCTCATCCGCTTTTTGCTTGGGAAATGTTGTTTTAGCCTCAGACTTTCAGCACGATATCATGTAGTGCACATTAGACATTCTTTTACAGGATTCCTTTTTTAATCAAAAATTGTTATAAAATTATTAGGAATTTCGAGAACTAAATCTGCCACTGCTATCATTGAAACGGCATATGTACTGTGTGAAAGCTCATACTTGGCTCCTCTGGTGCAAATCAGACAAGAGTGTAATCCTACACAATTTTCTATCCAAGTCTTTTTTTGTGATTGCATGCTCTGTTTTCATTGTTACTTAGATTCGTAATTACAATGTGAAACTGAGGATTATGTTATGTTAAGTGCAATAGAACAAAAGATTGTAACTAGAATTGTGCAGCCGTCATGCAACAAACACTGAAAGATTATATCCTGTATACCTAAACACAAAATCTGCTGAGTCAATTTCCTTTCCACATTTGCTGTTCTTGATGATGCCGCCATTTCCAATAACAGCACATTTCTTGTACTGTGATTTGGAATACGGCATATCCTAGATGAAACAGACACGTGTTGTTAATGTCAGACAGCACAGAGGGCTCTTGAAGCAAATAAATTCTATCACCAGGTTTAGTAGCATCAAATGAATGGCAGATTCATTTAGCAACATAAACACTCATAAACAGATGATGAACTCACATCTGGGAACATCTTGAAGACCTCATTTGCAATGGGAAGAATACCACTGGTGTCAACTTCATACCTCAGTTTGGTCCCTGCGGGAGTGTTCCTCTTGGTGGTGAACAGAAAGGAAGGAGCATTACAGCAGCGAGACAGAGACATCCTTTAGGAGGACACCAAGGAGAGGATGGAGTTAGTTCATTTGTGAGAGTTCTATTTGTGCTGACTTTATTTTTAAAAAATATACCAGTTTTTGCTTTTAATATATTTTTCTCTTTTCTTCTGATCTTATTAAAACCTGGTATGTTAAGTAGCAAAGTATTGGCTTTGCTGCAAACTGGGCTTTTACATTTGAAGGTGACAAAATGCAGAAATTTCCATAAAGCATTATTATAACACGAAGTAAATAAATAATTTTATGTTTAATATGGTATAGGGCTATGCATTAAGAAATATATATTATTTTGTTTGCCAAAAACTAATTTACAGATGAAGAAATGTAGAGTATGTTACCCTACATTGTGACATTACTTCTATTTGGGGTCAATAAGCCCCTGCAAGAGTCTAACTCCCTGTTTGACCCCTTAGAAAAAACTGTTATAAAACTCAATTAACAAAAATCAAAATAGACTTGTGGTGGGGCAGTCCTATTCAAAAAGTCAACACCAATTACATGTTTTACAGTCGGAGTCTGTGTAATATTCTGTGGCAGACTTCTGAAATATATCATTAGTTCAAAATCTCATTTTTTTAACAGTTCTTGTAAAAGAACATTTTTAAACTTGATAAATGAATTTTAAGTATGTTTTTGCACCGTTTAGGACCCGAATGAGAACCCTGGAGTTAAAAGCACTAAGTGCATTTCAGAAAAAGTCCCAATGAAAAAAAGAGGTATGTGCAGTGTGCATACTGTATGAGATTTAAGAAATCCAAACATTCAGATGTACATTTCTTCTGCTGAGACTGAGCAATGCTTACTTGAAGTTGCTTGTCTCCTCCTTGTTCTGCTCCCATCTACACACCTGCAGGTTTCGCCATCTCTCAAACAGGTCTGAGGTTTTCACCCTGGCAGACAGGCAGAGAGACTTGTGGAATGAGGAAGGATACCCATGGCCATGTATTTTCCGATTACCCAAGTTTCTACAAGGGTAGTAAATTGAAGAAACGTCATAAAAACAACTCAAAAAGACAAACAAGGGGACAGACAATTGCAGGGATGGCTTTACTGATGCCACTGGATCTAGGCGTGTTAATACAAAGACAGTGGCTTCAATGAGTATGTCTGTAAATAGCATTCCTTGAACTGGCAATTCCTTTGAGATGATTGGGAGATGTGATTTGCTCTGGGAGGCAGGGTGGCACAATTACTCTGACTGTCTGGCAGAGTGACAGTAGCTGTTCTCTGCCTCAGCCAGTGAGCGGCTCATGGCCCTTCATCAAGGTCCAAGAATGTGTTCGACATTAAAGATTGGCAGCCTTAGGGACACGCAGAAAAGGTCATTGGAAAATGTTCACATTCATACAAGAGGAAATGATTTATGTTTGCATAACTTGATTGTTGAGGAGTGCCCTGAATTTGGCCAATAATCATTATGCTAAACGTTATGTAAACTATAGTGTGAGATAACATGGAATGTGGAAAGATTTAAGTATTGTTCTCTCAGTTTTACTTCAGTTTTTGCAAATTTGCAGTAGACAACCTGCTGTTAATTAGATAATCACAGACTCTCTGCCACTTGATCCCTTATTGATTTTTAAAAAGAACAGAGTGAACTAATCAGTGCTCAAGAGCCGTCAGATAAATTAATGGTAACCAACTTCATTCTCTATGAATCTCTGTTCATCTGAACTGATTCATCTTTTTCTTTTTGGATTAGATTAGATTGACTTTTTTGTCCTTCTCAGTGAAAATTTGTCTGGGTTTTTCTCAAAGGTACATTCAATGCACATAACAAAGCACATTACTAAAAACATAAATATACAGTAACTGTCACTTATGTTTATTAAAGAATTCCTACGACTGCATCATAGTCATGGGAAATGTTTGTATCGAAGTCAAGACCTGACAGACTCTAGAAATTAATACAATAAATTATGATGAGCAGAATGTTTGCTCCATCATCTGCATAAATATTAAACTGCAACACATCACTTTTTGGGCAATCATTATACACATTTCAAAACTAACATGCTTACTATAAAAATTCTAAACTGAATAACTGGGTTTCAAAGGTATACAAAATAATATAAAGAACAGTATAAATAATATACTGCCATTCTTTTGACACTTCTGTTATCTCTTGTTGTGTGTATATTTAATCATGCTAGTGGCGCGGCTTTAGGGATTATATTGTCAATCAGCTGGCCCACCACTTTGGCCAGACTATTAGTTGGACTGCCATGAAATTTTGCATGTTGTTGTGATGTTGACATTTGTGATTTTGACTAAAATGTCTCAGCAACTATCGGATGGATAGCCATAAAAATTGGTACAACCATTCCTGTTCCCCTTAGGATGAATGGTGATAATGTTGGGGACTTTTCATTTAGTGCCATTCAAGGTGAACTAAAACTTATTTGTCCAATACTTTGTTTCACTAAATACCTACTTTGTATTTTGTGCTAATTGCTAATAGTATTGTTATTGTTAGTACGTTAGCATTCTGATGTTAGCATTCTGATGTTAGCATTCAGCACAATTCAATGCTGTGCCTAAGTACAGCCTCAAAAAGTCGAAAGCATGCATGCAGACAAGTCTTGCTATATTCTTTCTTTAAGTCCTTTTTGGACACTTCAAAATCCTCCAGCCTCGAAATGAACAAAAATATGTTTAAGTTAATAAGTTTAAACATAAGTTTAAGCACAATCATTCTTTTTAATGTTCCACACACAATATTAATGGTTGCTTTTTTAGAATTAAAGTGACAGTTCATATTTGTTTCCTCAAACCTGAAACCTGTGAACTAAAGTATATCCATGCAAAACATAGTAGGTTGGTGAATTTTCTCACTGCTTGTCGATCACCTCAGGGGGGGAAAAGATGTTATTTCAAATAAGGTTGTCTACCTCATAATGAACACTCACATTGTCAGGACTTTGACGTCCATAATCTCCTGTCTGAGCTCCCTGCATGCTGTGGAGTTGTACTCAAAGGAGCCATCATAGTTTTCCAGATACCTGCAGGGATAAACACAGTCATCCTCTGCCTAAGCCTCTTCACACACAAGAGAATCAGCAGAATTAACAACAAACACTAGAGATAAAATGCAATATAACAGCATTATAACAGTGTGCAAAAACATCTTATATTTACTACAAAATGTCTATGGTTTGACTTAATGAAATACTAAAATATCAGTATAGCATTGTGGGATGACAAATGACAGAAGTGATGAAACTGATTTTCGGCGTCAGAAACAGGATAGTATCATACTGTTTACTGGACACTTGCACCAGATTCTGTTACATCTTAGTCTAAACCAATGTGTTACACTAACCAAAGAAAAATAATACCTCTCATATTTTCACTTATCAAATTGGTTATGATGAGAACTTGCATGGTTTAACACTGTTTGTCTGGGATAAAAATGTGTATGTATGTTGTATATTAATTTAGAAGAGAAACCGAAAACAGTCTGAAAGGGGAAAGGGGTTGATACCAGCCAGTGCATAGCTTGTTAAAAGGGTGGATTAGATAGCGTTAGCAGTTTAGTGTCTGTTGGTTGAGAGTGTCTGTGTACATCTATCCTTTTAAGTCATTATCTGCATAAAGGTAATACTGTATGTCCATTGTGCAGGCAGCAATAACTCAGAATTTTGACTCATCAGCGGCTCATTTCTTGATGTTTTCATACACTGTGAGCATAAACACATGCACAGATGTTCATGTAAACAGGTAATCATAGAGGCTATAACCAATAAACGTTTTAAAATTTAATATTTAATATTTATTTAAACTGGAGCTAAATAATCGGAGAAATTCAAACAATCACTATATCAAAATGGCAACATTAACCAAAAGCAAACAAGAATAATGTCTTCAGTAGGGTGGTGTGACAAAATGGTTCTGCAAAGAAAGTTGAAAGGATTCAGACATCAATTTATATCAAGGTGCTAATACGTTACAATTTATCTGTGCACTGATGCCTCATTTCTTGCAGCACAACATTGTATTTACATGCAATCAGCATGCAGTCTGGATAAAATGATGATGCTGATGCAGTTTGATAGGTTAGATTTTTAAAATGTAAGCTCTGAAATTTGGAGTTGCTTTCTGCTTGTGAGACTTTGTGACTTTTGAAAGAAGAAATAACACATTCTTCTTGTAATTGAAAGTTGAATTCATGAGCAACAAAACACAATGGCTCATTTCATTACAATCAGGAGTTTTGCTGCCACAGTTTTACTTGGTCTGGTATTGCCAGCTTTTTTTAGCTAATGTTAGCAAACTTTAGAAATATGCTGTCTAATTGATGTTAATGAGTATGTCCGCTGACTTTGACTCTCTTTGTAATTGTGCATCTGTTACGCTATATTTTAGCATATCACAGATAAACATGATGGTGTCTTTAAAAGCAGCTGACCCAAGAAAATGTTGGAAAAATAAAGGCAAATTCGATGTACCATTGCCTTGTAATTACCACTTGTGGCCACAGTGGCCACTGTTCAGCAAAAGTTAGTCTTTTTTAGTGTTGTGGAATTAAGTTTAAATTCAATATATTTTTCTTATTGGAGGCTACAGACCAAAAGGTTACTTGATTTTCCAGATTCTGAAAACAGATCAAACTGTTACATTTATTTCTTTACCGTTTTGTATTGCCAGTTGCCTTAACCCAAGTGCTTACTTGGAGGGAAATTGAACTCAAGTGTCTACATTAAAATTACCACAAAAAGGTGCTACTTGCTAGTAAAAGCAATACATTATCACAACACAAAATAGAAAATAAATATTTGAGAAATAGTTAAGATCTGAGGCAGGGGACTCAAATGCAAAGATTGGAAGAAGCCTCTTTTTCTCTGCATGCCTAATACTAATTTTTCACATTATTACATATATTCAGAACAATATGATGGTCTTTTGGTTTTGTAATTCCATTTGACTAATGACTAAATTAAGAGCTTAAAAATTGAAAAACTTTAAAACATTTTCTATTTCCATGCAAACCCAACATTTTGTCAGTATGTTGTGCCTACACAGGACTGTAGCAATAAATACACACTAAAAATGTGAGAAATTATCATATACCAAATTATTCTTTCGGATTCAAATTATTCTATTAGTCTCACCCACAGGCATTTTCTCTCTTTAGCCTTAATCTATAATTTTCCTTTTTGCTTTGGGCAGAGGACCACAGAACATCTCTCTCTGGTTGCATTTAAATAAACCTGTTTAAATAAATAAATAGATTGATCCATACAGCAAATCTTACTTTTCTATTTTACTTTTATTAAATTCAGCAATATCTAACATACACAGTAATAATTTTTCAAAATATACCCCTTCTGGCGTGTGCTACATCTGAATGTATGTCATAAAATGTTTTTCAAATGTATGTATTGCCCATTATGTAATGCTCGAGGGAATGTGAGGGGATTTAATTCCAAGATGGCAGCAAACCCAATGTGTATTTATTAGAATGAATGTTGTTTGTTGCCACATTAGATAGATCGGATGTAGTGTGGTGTTTTGGAAGATGGATAATATTGCAAAATATTACCTTAGGCTGTGGAGGTAAATGAGGCGAGTTAAAAAATAATAATGATAATAATAAATGAACAGAATGAGCAATACAATTGAGGTATGTATAAAAGGAACAAGATGCTTGGATGAAATCGTAGAAATAAGGAACGATGAAACTGGTTGTCTACATCCACCTGATGATGCAGTGTATTTCTGAGGGTTTACTGAGAGGAGCATCTGTTTTATCATCATCTATTTGACACATTGAACAGGGCTATCCATGCTTGCTTTAGCTAAGATGATGAAACCTTTGCAAGTGTTCTCTGTTTAGTTCTAAAAGCAAGACAGTAATTCACTTGAGATGTGATGAACTTCATCTCCTATGGCATCTTAGGTTAACCATATAATTCTGGTTCAAAACCAATTGAGAATGAGAAATGTTTTAGAAGAAGCATTTTACCACAGATAAAGACATCTACTGCACAGTGCAATGCAGATTTGGAGCTTTGGGAAAGGTTCCTGTCTTATTGTAATAAGGAAAGGAAAGTGGAAAAGGGGGTAAATCCAGGTCGCAGAGAGAGACAATGCAGATGTGAGAAGGGGAGATAGGGGGAGCAGAGAGAAGTGTCCCTACTATGTACATGGCATACACACAGAGCTGTGCAGAACACATGAGACACAGATTGAGGAGGACAAGGCATTTGGAAATGAGTGCTTGATGGGACATAGAGGTACGAGGAGAAGCCAGTACATCAACAGGAGACGGTGGTTCTACCAGCTTCGGAAGGGGGAATGGGGTTTGGGGATCTGGGGTCGAGGTGAACGGGATCAGACAACATGCAAAGTGCAACCACCACTGAAAAAATATGAGAGTTTATACCTTTCAAACTAATGAAAAAGAAAGAGGCATTCTTGCGTTTCTGTGAAAATACTTAAAAATGCCTTCAAACTGGCCTACCTTTGAGAGCGTTTTTTTTTCTTCTTAATATCGGCTAGGCAGGGTGTGACTATTACGGAGATCTGTGAATCTGGCTGAAAATTCTGACGGAAACATCTGTCAACATGCAGACAGTTTAAGTTAGAGTTAAATGTATGATGTAGCCCTGTCACCACCACCCCTGCTGACTTCCTAAATCTTCAGATTTAAAAACAAGTAGAGCAAAGAAAGTGTAAATATGTGCAGCTCGTGTTCTCACTATAGCATCTGAGAAGACTGGTGGGCGTTATCAGTGGCCCAGTCCACACATGCAGTGCTGGGTCGTCATTATGATGGCTTTGAAACTGAATGTTGTCTCTCACTCTATCTTTCTCTCCCTCACACTCTCTCTTCTCAGAGGTGTTGTGCATTCAGTCACGCTGGAAAGGTACCTTTTCCTTCCATTTCTGGCAGGCTTCAGAGATCCATCATCCGAGAAATTAACGGGACCGGTCCAATTTCCTGTCTCGTCCCCTTTGAGTCGGCTAAACTGTTGCGCACTAGTAAGAAAATGAGTCAGTTTATTTGGGATTTGTTGTCCTCATTGTGCAAATGTCAAACACACATACAACCAAGCCCATGTGTTCACTCACAAAACTCGAATTTGCACATTCACGCACACATACAAATATGCATTAAAGGGGACCAGCTTTTTGGCTCAAGAAAAACAGCCAACGTATGACACCAAACATGGTTAGAATGAATTTTTGGTTGATGACATCATGGTTTGAATGGTTAATTTATGCTCTGCTGGGCCGTTGCCACTATCCTCGGTGTGATTCAAACATTCACACTCCTCAATATTGGCCTGCAGGAGTGTTAGACTTGTAGTTCAATATATTAAAGTCACAGCGACTTAAGGGAGGAACAGTAATCGTTGCCAGTGTTGCTGCGAATGTCAAATTAGGAAGAGATGCCAACAGATTTGCTGAGTGTAGATAGGATAAAATAGCAGACCATGTTTTCAGCCAGATATTACTGTTGAAGGGGATTTTACTAGTCATGTTCAGTACTACTCAGCCTGTGGAAACAGTTTTTCTGTGGCTCTCGGTGACCTTTGTCCAGTATGAGAAAATAGGTACAGGTGGTTAATAGCCCTCACATCATGTTGTGCATTCTGAATGAACCAACTCATTTTAGAGAGATGAGGGGCATCAGAATGCTCAAAGCCGGCTTACAGTAATCTACAAAGAGTCATTTTGGGGATAGAGGGGTGGGGGTGGGGGGGTGTTACACTTACTGGTGATATTCTACACTTTTGTTATTGTCTACAAATCCCATATAAAGCAAACCTCTAGTCTGTGGCCCCAAGTCTATTAGTCCACTGAGCAAATACTTAAATACTAAAAAGGCCCAGCAATTAACAGGTGGACACCGCAGCAGTTTACAGTAAACTTTACTCAAGCAGGAGAAATTTGTGTATATGTTGGGACTATTTTCAGCCACAGATTTTGTGCGTTGGCTGGTATTTTATAGCGTCAGGATGGTGTAAGTGGGGCTCTCATAAACATCATTGCAATGAACGAAAATGTTACCCGGTAAAACGGTGTGGGTCATTTATGTATTTTTACTTATTCTCTGAACAACAATGGAAGTCTATGGAACATAGGAGTAAGCTATATCAGGCTTTGGACACACCTGGGATCATTTCATTTTTGGTTTTGGTCTTTTCATGTGATATATAAGAAATACATAGAATATCACCAGATGTATCTGCTAAACATGTTAAGGGTAGTGTGTTACATCTTGATTTGTGAACAGACTACTTACATCCCATACATCCAAATATCAGTGGGTGTACAACTTCTTCTATTACTGACTTATTATTATGCAAGTATTCATGTGTGACTCATTTCTGTGAGTGCTCTGTGGGTGTTGTGCTAAATTCAGCAGGGAAACTGAACACAAAGAGCCTTTCTGGGTGCATTATGTGCATTCATCATCGGGGACTTGTGTCAATACATATCTGCAGGCACATTTGACTTCTCTGAGTCCCACTTCAGCATCTCAATAGCACTTCGCAATCAGTTGCAGAACAGAACACACTAAAATCAGAGAGATGTTTGTCGTCCCAGTTTAGAATGTGTGCCTGAAAGAGGACAGCTGTCTGTTATACAGAAAAGCTAATCAAAAAAGCATCATTTAGTCACTTATAACATTAATTATCACCAAAACACAATCTAAAATGCTGTGGGTTATATAATAAAGATTATACATTACTGATATTTTCCAACATTGTGGCTACCCTATTCGATCTCATGTGACTACTTCTGACAAACAGATCAATCCAGTGTCTTCAATATCAATTATCTCCAAATGGCTCAATTATGAGCACAACTCAGACAGTAATCTAAGCAAACAACAAGCAAGAAGTTGCTCTGCAGCGCTAATGTGCTCTAATTCTGCCCTTGAGCACTGTTAATGGGATTTAGAAGCAGGAGGGACTTTTATATAATTGGTTTAATGTGGCTTTGGTTTTTAGTGAGGACCAGGCACATTGACTCAGATGTCCATTTAGTAATTCCAGGGGTATTTCCTATATCGACTAAAGGCTCCACGAATGATAGGTACTTCACTGTCTTTATCAAAACAGGAAAATGAATGCTGTCATTAATGAAAAAAAAAAGATTTAATCTCCTCTCGATCTCTTTCTTGTTTCCTGTAAATGTTGAAAGTACATTATGAACTGCGGTCTCATGTCCTGCTCTGTGCTAGAATCCACGTGCAGCCTGGTCAACCGCATGTTGAAACTAAAAAAGAATCAGGGCGATACAACCGAAATACATGATGCACCGAGAACGGCTCATAAACACATTCACGTGTACAAAAGTGCTGAAGTGGTTTGTTTGTTGTTATCAACCAGTAGCCAACAATTTTGACATAATTGTTTATGTCATTTACCAAGAATGCCAAAAAATCAGCTTTTCTTTGTTCATTTATTCTGCATTTCTTTTTCTGATGTTTTATAGATAAACAATATTGACAGATTAACTGACGATGAAGATTATCATTAGTTGTAGCCAAATACACAGTTCCAAAGCCGCTCATTTTTGGATGGTTACCAATCCACTCCAGCTCGGGGCCTTTGCTTCTACTCTTTCTTGCTGAGAATATTTTTAGATATCACCTTCTTCAAGTCAAATAGAGTTGAAAGTTAACTTGTCTTCCTTTTACGGAAGTGTGTCACTCACTCTGATCATTTAATAAGCTTCCCTCTTCAATCCTGCACTGCCATTTTACAGTCCTACATCTTCCACAACAGCTTCATTCTCATGTGAGTGAAGGCAGGCAGAGAGCTGATTCATGTGACACCCTAATGTGAATCTATTGAAATTCAATGGCCAGATTAATCAAGTACAACAATGTTTGTGACTTTGTTTGACTTTAATGTGGGTTCCCATACATTTAGATCAGAGCCCTTTGCCCTTTGGTCATCTGGGATGGATGTATGCACTAAGATTGATGATACATCTAAATTGTTACTCCCTACACAATCTAAGCACCTAAAAGACTCTTCTGCTGATGTTCTAGCTTAAATTTTTGGTTGTTTTTTTTCTGTGATGCCCTGAAAAACCAGAGTGCATGATAAACACTCTTCCAGGATGTTCTTATGCTTGGGTTTAGAAGAGGCTGGGTGCGGCAGAACCCATGTGGACAACGACTTCTGGTCATTTATCCTCGGAGAGACATCATAAGATGACGTCTTCTCTCTCGTCCCTCTCTCTCTCTGCACACATACACACACAAACATACACACGAAAACAGTCATTTCATCACACCCTCTCAGTCTCTCACTCTCCCCATTTCCTTCCCCTCTCTCCCCCACTTGTTCTGTGTGTGTGTGCAGACAGACTGTAGCAAAATGGCCGCTGAGCCCACTGGTTTCTGTTGTGCGGCTTGTTCCCCCCTCTCTCCTAGGCTGAGCGCTAGGAGCATGGTAAGGACACAGGCGAAGAAAGGTGCGTGTGTCTGGTCTGGATTCATGCATCTCACCACAGAGGTCGGGATGCCATGAATCCATGTTGAGTATTGTCAGACCAGCCCAACAGGGTGGCAGGGGAGGGGTTAGCTATGGGGAGCTTTCAGATTGCAGCACATATACGTTTGCTTTGAAGTAAACATACTGTATATGTGCTATCTGTGCAATATCTGGAGGTGGGGATAAAGTTTTCAGATTGTTCCTTATGCTTGGGGTGAGATTTGGTGTTCTTTGTGAGATTCTTTAAACCACCTATAAAGATCAAACATCCCGGCTTCTCAGCATCTGCTCGTCTCACACTGAAATTTGTCTCAGAATATAAAGCAAACAGGTCTTTAAATGGGTTTAGATGAGTGCACCAGTAGACTTCCAACCAGGGTTGAGCTCAAGAAGACATAAATACTGTTGCAGAGGTATTATAAAACATGGCTCTGCAGTGGCTGTGAGTGCACCAAGTGCAGCCTGGTAATGATTTATTTAACAGGGACCAACAAGAAATACACATCATCTTTATCATGTTGATATCTGTAATCATCATCAGCTCCAATAGCTTTCAGTTGCATTATGATAATCTGATGCCTCTGTAAGATGTAGGCTAGGACCAGTCAGGAAGGCTGAAACGGAAAATCAAATAAAGATCTTTGGGGAAAAAAGAAAGGGAAAACATTACCATACACAGCTGGAGCACTGTGTATGGTATGAATGTGATGCTTCATTTTCAGAAAATATCACAAAAATAAATCCAATGGAAATTGTTTCTATGCCACTGGTTAAAGAAAGATGGATGGTTAATTGCTATTGTTCTTTCCAGCCATTAAAGCTTGTTTTCCCCATGCGTCCCGACATGTAGCTCATCCAAACTATTTCCATTTATACTGAACAGTTTATCAATATACCATTCACAATCTATATTCCACCATTCAGTCAATAATTGGAATTAAACCTGAGCAATAAGCCTTACACAAAACGGCAATGAAGGCATGCTTTTTAAGGCTGAAGGTTATCCTTACAGTGTGTAGCCTACAACTCTGCCATAAACAGCAAGGCCTGCGCTCTAATTGCCTTTTGTTAATGAAGGCCAGACAGAAATAACCGACACTTACCTTTTAATGTAGTTTTTTCCATAGAGAATCTGTTGCAATAGTGTGACGAGTCCAAATGCGCAAATAAAAATAAAACACAGAGATCTATTGCCAAGTATATCTTTACCCGACGATGGGTCGGAGTATCCCATTCTTCGGCGCAGCATCCAGCGCTGATGGTGACACCCAGTTAGGTGTCTCTCTCCGCTGCATTCAAGACCAGGAGCGCCGGTGTCTTGTATCTGCTGGCGGGGACATTGTCCATCACCCTTCTAGGCTGCTCTCATGCCGCAGCATCATTGGTGTTGGATGATAAGCATCGCAATGTATCGCCAGCTGTGACCTCAGTAGCAAAACATTAATGGACCTGTGTCCAGTTGTGCTAAAATCTCTATTTTATATCGGCTAATCTGCAAACGAATGGGCGTAAAAACATGAAATGATAACTTCTAGGCCAGATGTCGCGCACTATAGGCTACTCGTCTCGACGAGGTGCAGTCGCTCGATCGGGGATGCAAGCAATGCAGATTATCCAAAATAACAAGCTCAGAGGGCTTTTTGTCTACAAATAATCCCGAAATGTTAAATCACATAAAGCAAAGACACCAATCCCAAGCGCTATTTTTTTATCTTCAAAATTGCTGATATGAGCTGCGACAGAAAAAAATAACACATCCTTCATGATTCATCTCAAATCTGAGCATGGCTGCGTGACTGAAATGTAAAAGGAGGAGGGTGCGCCTTTTTTCAGCCTGGCAGCCGGGGGCGCGCCGCGTTTTATTCAGATGCTCCTTACTCAGCCAAAAATCCAAGGTCATGGTCGCCTTTACAAGGATGCACCTGCTGGCTGAAAATATGTCACCTGACCTCCATAGGCTGCAATTTACCAGAGCCACTAAACTGTAGATTACATAATATAGGCCTAAAATTAGCTTTCACAGTAATTTCTTCAGATTAGATGCTGTTGCAACACAGTGCACTTTGCAAGTTGAGCTGGTTTTATGTCTCAATAGCCTATTCTTTGTGCTTTTTATTCATTGCAGTTCATGACAAAGGGATGGTCAAGCTGTTTTCTGCACAGTATTAACAATACCTATTTTCTGTATAATGGCTAACAATGTCTCCCACCACTGTTCTAGGGCCCAACGACAATGTCAGACAGCATGTGGCAAACTAAACCCTGATCCCACAACAGCAGCATCTTCTCAGAGCCAAACTCCTGACAAAATCAGCAGATCTGTCTAATGCTGGTGCTGATAACTGTATTAGTGCCATTGATTTCTGCCAGTGTCCAATTTGACAGCTGTTTGATCAGTCTGGGTCACTTCAGCAGTATGCATTAACACCTTTACAAACAGCAGAGTCGTAGGCGGGTGTGAAAGAAGAAATAGCCTACCAATAATAGTGTAGAGTCTTAATTCGAAAAGAGGGAATTGTTACTCTGCACCCAGCCTGTTCTCATGCTCAGGCGTCACATATACACGCTTTGTAAAAGCCGTGTCTATTGTACGCAAAGTAGCGATTTTGCGTGTATAGTATACGTCATGTGTGTATGAGACGCATCCAGGCCGCGTGTGTATGTGACGCCCCGGGGTGGTCGCTAATTAGCTAGCTAGCTAGCGATGTTTTTGTTTAAGGAGTTGACAGCCCCCTCAAGGCAACTTCCTTAACCTCAACCATGGCATTAGTTAGTGCCTAAACCTAAGTCAGTAAATATATGCATGCAAAATCGCAGTTTCGCTTTTCCAAAGCGTGTATATGTGACGCACGAGATGCGATCGGGTTGCTGCACCTCACTCGATTCGTGAGCATGTTTGCATATCTGTTAAACTACTTTATTTTTATATTGTACAAAGGACACACATCATTTTAGCATCTAGATCTCAGAAACACCGAAATTTCAATTCTAGCTCATCTATTTCTTTACTTTTAGCCATCTGTTGTTTTATTTTCTGCCTCTTAGCCTATCTGGATCCCGCTCAAAGAGGCAGCATGCTGAGCAAAGAAGCCAGCAGACATCCTTCTCTCAAGTCGTGGCTTTCAGCACATGAGGCACTCCCAGGCCAGATTGGATTTGTAGTTCATCAGCATGTTCTGGGTCTGCCCTTGGGCTCCTGCCAGTTGGACGTGCACATAATATCTCCACAAAGAAGGGTGACTGAGACTTCACCCACTCCTCTCGACAGAGTGACCCCAGACAACCTGCAAAGGAAGCTAATTTCGTGTCACTATCTGGACCTTGTCATTATGGGCTTGGAACATATCCATGGCAGCATTAGCCTTACTGAGTAAAAAATTAGCTGTTGTACTGTGTATGAAATTCAGTTTATTTCATCAAGAACAGTTGAAAAAGGAGGCAACACATAGATGCATTATAAGAATTAAAACACCTGTTATCATGTGACCAGTTTCATACAGATTACACAATGATAACTGAGCCATCTAGCAAACTCAAGACATGAGATATACGCTTAAAACAAAAACAGGGAAAAAGAGAGATTTTGATTTAAGATTATTTTGTCAAACTCACTATATTTTGCCAAAAGACTCTGAGAGAGAAACTGACAAGTAGCCACTCCTGGAATACTACACACTAAAAACTCCTGAGTTAAAAGGGGACCAACTAATTTCTGGGTTACCCAGATATTGGGTTATTCTTTTTGACCCAACTTCTCGGTTAAATACCTGACCCAAATGTTGGATTAAAAAACAACAACATTGTACTTAATATAACCCAACTTCTGGGTTGAACTAACCCAGAAATTAGTTGGTCCCTTTTTAACACAGGAGTTGGGTCAAAAATAACCTAACTTGGGTTACTATGCCAGTATGCCTTATTTCAGAAAATAAAACTGCTTTACATTAAATCTGTCAGGGTGTGGTGCAGGCAGAAGAAGAAGAGGAGGAGTCCAAAGTTCAAATTCAAATGTTTTACTAATAAAGTAACTCCAAATGGTACACACACTAAACAAGACTACAAAGTAGAACAGCCAAAGAATGACTGAACTGAAGGAACTAAA
This sequence comes from Micropterus dolomieu, assembly GCF_021292245.1. Taxonomy (NCBI): domain Eukaryota; kingdom Metazoa; phylum Chordata; class Actinopteri; order Centrarchiformes; family Centrarchidae; genus Micropterus; species Micropterus dolomieu. The sequence continues at coordinate 9,556,017 of NC_060162.1, read as the reverse complement.
TACTAACACAGATGAACACTGACTAAACACAGGTGATGCAGATGAACTAAATGACAGAAACCATGGAAACAGATGAGTGGCTGGAAAACAGAACAAAGGAAGACATGTGACTAGGGGTGACTATGACAATATTACACACTTCAAGCACAAAATTTTGCATTAAATTAAATTCTATATAAAAAATAGAAAAATAAACAACTCTTGAACATTCTCTCTCAAATATTTGACAACGTTCAATAACTGGATTGAACTTAAGGCTTAAAGTCTTCTAACACTGATTGTGTCATGTCATGTGTGACTTTACACGGACATTAAACTAGTTAAATGTACATGGCCACCACAGAATTACCACGGCTAACGCTAGTCTCAACGTAGCAACTAAGCCATGGTAAATTTTTCAGAAAATGGTGCTAAACTAGCAACGGGGACATGGACACAGAAAAGTTTACGTTGCTTACCTTGAATACACGACGAAGTTGCACCAAAGAAGCACAGGCCATAACGGACCGAGCGCGAAGTGACGGTTATTTCAAACGATTTTCCAAAATTCCAGAACAACTGCGGGGTGGTTGTTAAATTTGAGAGAGAGAAAGCCAACCCTATAACCCAGAACATGGGTTAGTCTTTGAAAAATAACACAGAAACCCAAACAACCCAGGAATTGGGCCCTATAACCCAGAAAATGGTTACTCTCTGAAAAAATAACCCATAATTTTAATCCAACACAACTAACACAGAAAATGGGTTGAAGAAATAACCCAGGAGTTTTTAGTGTGTTCCTTTTATTTATATAGCAATTTTTATAAAACATACAGTTATAAAGTGCTTCACATGTAGAAATACAAGTATACACATACATACATGATTCATAGGCAAAGATTAAAGCGAATGGCCAAAATAAAAATAAAAACTAAACTAAAGGCAAATAGAGAGTGTTTCTAAAATGGCTAATGAGTAGAAATGAGTTTTCAGTATAGCCGCTTAAAACAAACCATAGATTGAGCAGATCTGATGGAAAGGGGAAAGTTATTCCAGAGTTTAGGAGCTACAACCGAAAAAGCGCTGTCACCTCTGGATTTAAAATAGGATCCAGAGAACTTAAATACGGGCTCAGCCCACATGCTCATATATGTGGGAACAGGCCATGCAAGGCTTGTAGGTGATCTTTAGATTTAGAAGTTGATTCTGTACTTTAGTGGAAGCTGGTGAAGAGAGGCAAGAACTGGTGATGTGGGTCAGATGACTATTTGTTAACAGTCTTGCTTCTGCATTTTGCTCTAACTGAAGAGGCTAGAGAGGACAGAGTAATGCAAGTAAAGAGGGAGTTACATTACATTAGTATTTAATGTTAATTACATTTAGTAATTTAGCTGACGCTTTTATCCAAAGTGACTTACAATTACTATATATGTCAGAGGTCGCACACCTCTGGAGCAACTAGTGGTAAAGTGTCCTGCTCACCAGAGGCATGTGTCTTATCCACTGCCCCATCGCCAGCCACAGTTACAGTCTAAACACACTTCAGGGTATGTTCTAGAGGTTCCACGTTTTTGGTACATAGGCCAAATGTTATTTAAACAATACTTTTCAAATGAAGAAAGAAGATTGTATGAGCTATATGGGGCTCAAAGTTCAAATGTTGGTCAAAAAGAATGCAAAGATTTATCTTAAATGAAGCAGCAAGAAATTCAGCCAGTCCCGTCTTCCCTGTGGGAAGCGTTTGAGTGCACTCTTGAGTGGATTCTACAATCTCCCGGGGAAGAAGGAGATGCCATGATCATTCAATGTGCAAGGTTTGAAATCGAAAATCGTTTAGAAGCAAGAATTGATATTGAATAGAATTGCGACCCCAAGAATCAAAATCAATTTGAATCAAGACATACTGAAGGATTGACTAATAGAGATCAGACCAGAATATACTGCACAGAGTAGGTCGTTGATGAACTTAACCATGGCTGCTTCTGTGCTATGTTTGGGGCGAAGCCAGATTGGTATTGTTCAGACATTACTGACATAAGACATTATTGTTCTCAAGGTGGATCTGTAATTGAGAACTATGTAGAACCACCCTCTGAGGAATTTTGGAGGGGAATAGTGTTGGACGGAATGATGGAATAATGATTAAGCTATGGCAACTTTCAGTGAAGGAGGAATTGTACCATTGAACAGAGGACGTCTGCGTCTTCTGAATTAAAATAAATGAAGTTGAAAAGACACTTTAAATAAAATAACATAAGCAAATAGGCCTATAGGTACAGACATGTAAATGAAATTATGTTCTGCTTTCGCTGAATATGTCCATCGCCATTTCGAATCAATTCATGAGAAAATTCTATATGGGGATGCATTTCTGTGTTACACAGGAAGCACCACGGATGTAATTTGATGCAGCGCACGCTCCCCTTCCGGTCTCTTTTCCCTTAGCCACCGGACGAAAATGGTAAGCTGCAATGCTGGCAGAGAGAAATCTCTTAACATCTGTGCAAACTACTGTTTATATAACACCGAGTGTTGGTGTTTCGATGTCGGAGAAACATTGTAACGGTTTGGGGGAAGTATTTTTGATATGAAACTCAATTTTAATATAGTTGATGTTGCGGTTGTTTCATCCGTCCAGCGTTTATTTGCTGCTCATATCGTTGAGGTTCAGTGTACAGAATGGGCCTGAATTAGCCGAGAAACGACCAGATAGCGTCAAACATAAATCTGAATATCTTCGGTAATGCCCGGCAGGTGACCACGAATGAATTAGTCATGTTTTTCATCTTATAAAAGTAATGATAGCTTCTTAGGCTATTCCATAGTTGTTAGCATAACTGGCTAGTCTTTTCATGTAGCACTGAATGTGCTTCCTCTAAGTGTACACAGCCAGCATGCCCCAGTTGCAAACAGACTTAAACGGATGTATGTCTGAAAACGCATATTTGGACGACATGTTACCTTTTTAGGGGCATAATAACTTGTAAATCAGTTGTGCTAACATTGAGGTAATGTTCAATATTCCTGCATCCTCACATCCAGCATCAGCTAAGTGGTGATTGCTGCCAGGTCTTGCAGGTCTTGTCAGTGATGTCTTTAAACACAAATGTCTGAACAAATGACTTCCTGTGATTCTTACTTCTGTGCTGAGACAAGACTTACTACCAGGGCTTTGAACTGTAGTGAAGTTTTTAGGCATTGTTTCTGACTTCTATTCTCTTAATTTACCTCTCAGACGAAGGGGACATCATCTTTCGGTAAGCGCCGGAACAAGACGCACACCCTGTGCCGTCGTTGTGGGTCCAAGGCCTACCACCTGCAGAAGTCCTCCTGTGGCAAGTGTGGCTACCCTGAGAAGCGCAAGAGAAAGTGTAAGTCACTTAAGGGCATGTTTTGATAACACTGTCCTCCTTATTCAAAACATTGTCTGAGCATGCTGTTGACTCTAACATTTGCGGGGAAACATTGTTGAGGCATTTATTTAGTATAGGTACAAATGTTTGAAAGATGTAAAACAGATCTTGCATCATATTTTGATTGGCTTAGTGTGGTGACACAGCCCTCAGTGACTATATTTATGAAATGGTGCCCCACCATAATGTGATGTTTTATTCTGGTATGTCCAGATAGAAATATACAGTTGTATCACTTAACTATGAATAATACAGTCTTAGGAAAAGTCAGCATTTTTAAATCAGGATAAATGCCAAACATAACACTGACAGTAAATTATCAAGCTCTACACTGATGTGAGTGGCCAGGCTGCCTTGATGGATACAGATGTTTATTTTTTATAGACAACTGGAGCGCTAAGGCCAAGAGGAGGAACACCACTGGGACTGGCCGTCTGAGACACCTGAAGGTTGTCTACCGCAGGTTCAGGTAAGATCTTTTTGAGATGAAATTTACTCGCTAAGATAACAACAGTGTTTGTAAATGCACTGCTAGTAATGTGTCATTTCCGCAGTGAAAACCTCTTTGCTGTCTGTGCTTCATTTCAATGTTGTGTGTTTTTCAGTGCCTTGGCATTAGTAGTATAGTCATCTCAAGAATTTGTTAAACATGTAATTAACTCAAAGAGCACAGTAAATAAAACTGTTAGATGTGATAAACATCTTACGAAATGTGGTTGTAGTAAATTATTTTATCAACTACAAACATTGGATCTGCTATTGAGTTGTGTTGACTTATTCCCAACGGAATATAAGCAAGATCACTGCATCCTGCTTTTAGCTGCCAAGAGGAAGCTAATATTAGCATTTCTTTCCCTTTCAGATGGTTGTATTGAATTTGCGATAGTGATGTGAAATGGTTTAAAGACAAATGTTTATTTAAAAAATGTAGGATTACCATATGATCATCAGCTTTGTTGAGGTTACATTGTAGAAATCTTGGTTTGGGGGTTAAAAAAAAAAAAAATGTGTACCCATAAACAATTTAAACAAATATTTACAAAAACTTGTCATTACTGACCAGTGTTGATAGTTTAACTGAATGCACCACAGATGATAAACATGAAGCTGTAAACTAAATTTCTGTAGTAACATGACCTGTTCACAATGCAAGTGTTCCTCAACCACACAATTATTCACTTCCACTCAGTCAGAAAGAGTAAAGACATCTGCGTCTGTCTTTTGTCCCATCAATGGCAGGGACTCTGCTGTACTTGATCGGACAGTTATGTTACATTAATCAGGCGTACTATAAAATGTTTGCAACCAGTTTGTGCTTTGCCAAATAAAGTATTGGGATTTTGTTAGCAACCTATCCATGGTCCTTTTATAAGACTTTTCAATGCTGCTTACCAATGATGGTGGAAAATAAAATGTCTGAACAAATGAACTCAATATGATATCATTGTTTTCTCTGAGGTAAGCAGCATCATAAGATGAGATCAGTGATGAAACGGCAGCTCTGGAGTGCCTGCCCAGACGGTGTCTTTTTTAAATTGTCTCAAAAGCATTAAGAGAAAAAACACCCATTTTAATTGTAATATTACTTACACTCATTAGCATATTTTAGTAAGCTCGGGCCATCTTAACTATTACCCCATCATACGAAATGAATGTACATGGCAAAATATTAACATTAAATGCTAAATCAGTTCAGTTATCCTGGTATTGTATTGGCTTTCTGGCTAACTGGGACACTTCAGTGTAACTGGGCCATCGTAAGTTAGGCTACACCTGTGCTTCCCCTGACAAGTCAAATTTCTGCTTTTTGTTTGGTTTTTGGATGACTCATTTCTTTTCAGATGACATTTTTACTGAAATGGCAGTTTTTTGTTTCCTTACCAAAAACACTAGTGTGCTAAACGTCATGTCGTCATTTGTTCCACAGACTTGCTGTTTATCCTTCGGTCTAAACAAGTCAAAGAGAAACCGACATTTAGAGTTAGTAGAATTAATCATCAGGTGTCAACATCTTCAGTAGTTTTAGCCTGGTTAGCTGACCAGTCTGTAACTGCTGGCGGTAGGGTTGAGCACTTTGCTCGTGCGTCGGACTTCTTTTCCCCTAACTCGCCTACACCTCTGGTCTTTCATTGCAAACACACCGGCCCTGCCTCTCTCTCTCTCTCCCCGTCTGCTCCCTTGACTTTCCGCATCAACAGTATGTTTTTATAAAGTCGCCCAAAAGACACTGAACTTGTGTTTTTTGACAGTTTTCCACCTGTGATCCGTTTTCACAGCAGCTGGTGAGCCGCATGCCGGCTTGTTAATGATGTAGCCTATTAAACAACCGAAACCAACATCTGCACTTGGTGTGTTCACTGTAGCTTTACCTCGTCCATGCTTGTAAAATATCTACCGTGTCCACGTCTAACATAATTCCAAGTTTCAGATGCATTACTTTTAATTACAGGGAATTTATCTGCATCAACAATCCATTTTGTTTTATTTTTTTCCAGGAATGGTTTCCGGGAAGGCACCACCCCTAAACCCAGACGTGCTGCAGTGGCCGCCTCCAGCTCATCCTAAAAGACACATTTTTGGTTAAATAAATGTGATGTTAAACAGGAGTTTCAGTGTTGTCTCGATCTTTCAAGCTTTATTGTCTGACCAATGATGGCTAAAGTCAGAGGTCGTGATTGATACAGATTTATACACACAGGGTGTCAAGACTTTATTCCCACTTGGTTCGTTTAAAAAAAAAAAAAAAAAAAAAAAAAAGAGAAAAAATACATGTTTTGTCAAAACTAAGAACAAAAACCTGAAATAAATGGTGTTTTGAAAGCATGACCTTCTGTATTACTGTTTGACGTTTTGTAGTGAGATCAGTGGGATCTGAGCTGTTTGAGTTAAAAATACAAACTAGATCTCTGTTACACTTACAACTTGGCAAGATTATTGGATCAAGATATCGAAACAGTTGCACTAAGGTACAACGATGTGAAACTACGTCAGAAGTTGTACCGCCGTCTACAAACACTACGCCAAATTGCTTATTTTGGAGGAAAGAATGTGCTCTACAGTCCCCGTTGCTGAAATAATTCTTATTCTAGGCACTTTGAGGTGATCGTTTTTCTATTAGAAAGTTAAATCAATTGGTTTGAATAATAAACGCGCTGAAATCTATACATCAAAGCATTTATGCAAATGAAATGAGAACTATTTGACAATACTTGACCAGTAGGATGGTGATAATTTAGAATTGATATTTGTCAAAAATTTAGGCTAACTGATGGCACAAACTGTTCGGGTAGTTAATTCGACTCACTGATTTCAGACAAGTGTGAGTGAATTCACTTCATCCTTATACTGCAAATATACTGTGTATTGACTGATATACTGTACTTCTTTTTTTGTCTTCTACTACTGGGAAACACTTTCGGAAAATAACATCTGCTGAAATACATATTTACAGTTCAGTTTGTAAGTGTCAAAGAAACTTGAAGTGAGATTAACCCAAGTGCTGTAAAGTGTTTCTGTCAGACAGCAGCTGAACAGCTTTTTCACACACTGGAGCTCAATTTAGAAAGTAAATTATTGAAAGCAAGCATTGTTTAAATACCAGTATATTAGTCATACAGCTCTTCAAACAGCAAACATTGTCGTGCTACTGTGGCTGCAGAATGAGGGGCCCTACAACACATTCTTACAGGGCCTCAGGTGAATTCTTTTCAAGCTTTCAGCTAGAACTGCTCCTGCTGATAAATTGCAATCTGCTCCTTTAATGGCTGAGCAGCAGTTTCCAAAAATCTTCCAACAACAAAACAAGTCTAAATATTTACCGGGGGCCAAACAATACTGAAATCTCTCAGATGATGACCAGAGTCAGTTTACAAATGAGTCAAAAGTTTATATTTTATGGTTGCAGCTGGACAACATCCGAGTAGACCGTCGCAGTGAAGAAAACCAGCAGTCAAAAGTGGTGAAAGTGTTTGGCTTTCCAGTTCACAGACATTTGAGTTTTTGGAATGTCCTGGTGTATAGGAAATCCACACGTGTCAAAAGACATGGGGAAAAGGTTTGTAGGCAGAACAGTGAAGCCTTTGTTGCTGCACTGGAAAAAGTACATTATACCTTCAATGGTTTGTGCACTGTTAAAACAAATGCAGTCTTTTTATCTGGTGAGGGATCTGGCAACTCCTAACGTGATCTGCAACCTTGAGGGAGAGTGTGGCTTAAATCACAGATGAGCCTGCCAGGATTTTACAGCAGCAGTATTTCTCAACATACCTCTTTGTACTTTGTGCCAAATACTCTAAAAGTAGTTTGAAAGTTTATACTGTTGTTTTCACATTTTGAAGCTGGATATCTGCCAGTTTCACTACAGCTTGTCTATTTATTTTTTCATTGTTTAAGGTTGCTATGTTTCTTAAATGTTTAAGTTGTTTAAATGAAGTAGATTATAAATTCATATTGGCTTTAAATATAGATACATTTTTGCCTGCACTTCTTTAAGTTAAAGGGAAAATAATGAAAAAGGAATATGTATATTTGTTTCCCTGTTTGCAGGATCGCAGTGTTCCCCCATAATGTAGAAGAAACATTTCACAGCAATTTGAACTAAAAATATACAACATACAATTGCCATATAAGATTTAGACTGCTAGTATTTCCAAAGCTAAAGTCTAAATGGCAAGTGTTAAAGAAAAGAAACCCTTCCCTGGTTCACCTCAGTCTTGTGGAATGCAACAGAACCTCTTCTGTGCTTCCAGGGTCAGAGGTGTTATCTATCCACACCATCCTGACAGACCTCCTCTACTTTGGCCTTGTGACCTGTGCAGGTGCTGTATTCCTACACTGTAAATGTCTTTAGTGGAGTGATACATGTAAAGTAAACATTAGAGCCAGGATGTTCAGCTCAGAGACTGGCCATGGAGCCAAATACTCCCACCGTGGTTCTTGTTTGAGGGGAATATTAACTGCTGAAAGATTCTATTATTCTTGTGAAGCTCACTGTGGTGCATCTTTTTAGTCATGCTAATGCTTTGACTTTATAGAAGGCAGTGTAGGAAAAGCACGCAACTAATAAAATGAAACATGGCTCCGTTTTAAAGTGTCCGAGTAAGCCATGACAGTGAGCCAGCATGCTCAATACCGGCACCCTGAAACTTAAGCAGCTAAATGGAATTCAGCCATCATTAATTTTATATTATCTACACCTGTTCTTTTCCTACTATGGCATGTCAAAATCTCTGAAATGTCTATGACCCTGAATAGTATTTTGTATGCTGTTGTAACTATGCGGTCGGTATAATCTCCTGACCCTCGAAAATATATAGGTAGGCTATCTCTTGTCAGAATTATTACATTAGATCTCCTCCCTCTGGCCTGGCATGAGGGGAGAAGAAATAGAAAAAGATAAAAGAACGGCATTGCAGTGATTAAATAAATGAAATAGAGCCAGAAGGCAGAAACATGAACCAACAGGGGGCGATAAAGAACTAGAAATGTCGGGGTGGCAGCAGGTAGGTGCTGTGCGGCGGGTTGCAACTCTCAAGAGAAGGAGTTAACCTGCTGGGGTGCTGGTCCAGCTGCACCCCCCCCCCCCCCCCCCCCCCCCCCCCCCCTCTCTCTCTCTCTCTCTCTCCCTCTCTCCCTGTCTGTGAACAGCTTAATCTCCTCGTCACAACTCTCTGAAGTATCTGAAGCCTGGAATGAAATTTTCCTGAACTGAGGCTGCTGTAATGAGATGTAAGTATGTCTGATTGTGGCTCGTGTGTCTTCTCTATATGTTAACACTCCTGATCCTAAACTGTTTGCTAAAATTGTTTGCTGTTGAAGCCGCTGTCCTAGGATCAGTTTGGGCTCTTCTCTTGCTGTTGCGGGAGCCTGCGTGCCGCGGTGATGAGGTTACCTCCAACACAGGTAGGTGAGAGGTCTGTGGGTTTGGTCGGGGTGTTGTGCCTGCGTTGTGACATAATTACCTGTTAGTGTGAGCTGCCATGGATCCGATGGAGGAAACACATGTTAGGGAGATGAATCAATGTGCGTGCATGCGTGTGTTTTCTGATCCCTGTGGTTTTATCATGTCTTCCTCTGAACAAGGTGGAGCTGCCACTTGGCTGATAGACATTCTGGTCATACTGATAACAAAAACAGGCAGGCCCTGGCAGGACTCCTGGTACAACAGCATGACTTCATCAGCTAGATCAGTGGTTCTCAAACTTTTTCACATCAGGGACCCCTAAACTAACACAAAGTAGACCACAGACCCCAATTTGATAAGATTTTATCCCATCTGATAGGATTTTGGCTTTTATAAAGTGTATGAAACCCTTGACCAAAATAGTCAGACATTCTGTCACTGTGCTACTTATGTATAGAATTATAAATAAAATAAAATATTCCCCTTTTTGCTGGGAACCCCCTCAAGGACCCCACTTTGAGAACCACTGAGCTAGATGAAGCACTACAAACAAAGATCATTTATTTAAGGTCACATTTTTCCTCTAAAGTTGATTCTAGAAAACTTATTTATCTAATAAAATGAGCATTTGATCTTTTACATCTCTAAAAGATACACTTTCTCAAACTCAGCACTGACAGATTCATGAATTATGTGGTGTAATTCTATTCCCCCCCCCAACAGAGTTTATCTGCCTGAGGCCACCCCGCTTACACACACACACAATGTAGGCTACCACCCTGCCCTTGGGTCAACATTATTACTCACACATATGTAAACAAAACGTTTCAGCACTTACGTCTTAGATCTCATTGTGTGTGACGCTGTGTCAATATTGTTAAGGCCCATGCAGGAAGATGGAGAAAAACTTTCTCCATAAATTGTTAACTCAGTCAGTGATTTGTTTTCAGATTTAAATCAACAGTACTATGGCATATCTAAGGTGAATTTCCCCTGCTATAGTGTGAGATTTTAAGTTATCTGACTTGTTAAATTCAGATAGTGTCCGTGTAGTTTTCATAGCAGTCAGATGTGATTACTGATCTGTTGAGGGTGCTGGTAGGAGACATGAATGATGGGGCCTGCTGGGGCAAGGGGAGGCATGTGTTTGTATGTGCAGGAAAGTTTATATATGTTCTCTGTGGTAAATGCTTTTTGTCAGTGGAGCTTATGTGGATGGTTTACAGATTATCACAGAGTCATATCTGTAATGCAACACCCTGAACTTTTCAATAATATTATAAATCTGTTGGTATCCATGCATAAATTTTGGGTGAAGAAATGTCATGATGTGAGCTGATCTGCCATCATGCTGTAATTTAAGACAATTTGAATTCTCACCCGAAACTGGCAGGTATAAACCCGTTCCTTGTTAATGCATGTCTCAGACTACCCCCACACCCTACTCCTGTTTCTGCTTGTAAGAACAAAGGCCTTTTTATGTCGCTGACTTGGTTGGCCAAAAACACTAGAATTGAATTGTAAAGGGATTATAGAAATATAAACTTAACCATATACACATTTCAGTCTTTGTTACTTCTGTGCGGTGGTAAAGGTGATTCATAAAATGTTATCTTCTTAAGAAATTGTTTGACATCTTGGGAAACACACTTGTGGCTGTAGATGAGAAGATTAATACCGCTCTCATTTTTGTGTTAAATATAAGGCTACATCTAGCAGCTGGTTAGCTTAGCTAGCTTACATAAAGACTGGAATCAGGAGGAAACAGCTGGTCTGGCTTTGTCCAAATGTAACACAACCCCCCTGTTAGTACCTCTAATAATCAATTATTAACCCGTTCTAACTGGTTTGTTTAATCCTTACAAAAATTTTTTATTTGTGACTTATAATAGGTACAATGCATAGTGTTCAATTGGTAAACTACCAAGTAATCAATTCCTGTTAAACGCTACTATTTGGACTTTTTTAGGAACTGCATTGCAGGGCAGCTGAACATACAAAAATGTGATCCAATCCTGTGCAAAGACAGATGTGTTTGGGTGGGAATCCAATCACTGTGCAGAAAGCAGAGTGTTAGTCAATATTTTATCTGTTTTTCAGTGTCACTGCATGTATCATCTACCTGCCAAAATTTATTTAAGAATTTCACAGTCTCTGACATGAGTTTGTCTTCTTGTTTTCCACAGTGAACCCATGCTGTTATTTTCCATGTCAGCACTGGGGTGTGTGTGTGAGGTATGGTGAGGACAAGTTTGAGTGTGACTGCACTCGAACCGGCTACTATGGAGAAAACTGCACTGTCCGTGAGTCCAGTCGTCCTTGTTACATAAGTTCTCATATCCTCCCGTCTTATCGCACTTTTAAGGAATTTGAAATATTCTGTTACAAATTCTGTCTTGCACACAGGATGGAAAGAGTCAGATGGTAGGCTGCTTCATTTTGTTGCTGTTAAATCAGACAGTCGTGCAACATAGCGAGTGGTTCCCAGTGTTAAGATTTCTTCTGTCGACCCAAATATTTGTTAAAATTGGAGGAAAGAGACCAGCTGGATCAGAGCTGCTTCTGCTGAACTCATTAATGAACCACCCACTATCTCAGCCAGTCTGCTTCTCAGTAACGGAATGCTCACACACTGTAGTCCTTAATTAATTGTGAAGTATTTGGCTGACAGTTATGCAGTTACATCACACTCCCAGTCGTAATAACAATTCACCGTAGCTTTAATTATGCAGAGAAAAGAAAAATAAAGCAAGAATGTGAGGAGAAGGAAGGAAAAGACAAGCAAAGTCAAACAGGAAAAGGGGAAATGGGATTGAGTGATAACATTTACTTGAAATTATACTTTCACTACTTACATGAAATAGTAAGTAATAGTACTTTATAGCTAGTTTCACCTCATTGATTAGCTATCTGGAAACTTTACTGTTTAGTTCACTGTCATAGCATAATTTTTGGCAACAGCAGGCAGTTGTCTTCATTGTAAAAGCTATAAAAACCCACTGTACAATACCTGCTCAGCACCAAATGGCAGACAGACACAGTTAGCAACTAGCTGGTGAACAGAGTGAAGCATTTAGCAACTAAAAGATATTCCCATCAGGAGTAGGGTGAGACCAGAAGCAAAGGAAAAAGAGAGTGAATATTGGACAGGTCAGAAACACGACTCCAAATGAGTGATACAGTTGCTCCATAACTGCTGTTTGTGTAAATAAGTAAATGTATTCTAACAAGCTCTACATATCAACTTAAAAGGTGACGATACAGTATGTCGATGTTGTGTTCACAACTTGATTTCACTGCACCCAAGTGGCCAAAAACAACCCAGCTATTGCAGGTTTAAAAATTGTTTGACATGCTCTGGATCTGCTAGATACAGTATAAAGCTAGCCAGGAAGCTGGTAGCAAAGGTAAAAATGACAAAATCAACCGACCATCAACTCTTAAGTTCACTTAAACATAATTAACATGTTATATCTGGTTTGTTTAATCCATGCAAAAACAAAAGTGTGAAAACGTCAGTTTTTTCTTTTACGGGGAAGGGGGGTGGTTATATGCTGGACTAGTTCTTAACCGGGTACAATGACTTCCCGGAGAGGTTTGTTAATGCTGGGCGACTGCCAGACAAGCGGATACTACTAAACTATACTACTCTTCTGTACATTTTATTTCCTGACATAAAAGCTTTTAAAATCCTTTGAAAAGTCCACAATGCCCAGAATACATTTTTTAATGGAAAAAATAGACAAATTAGAATATATCGGGTCTAAAACTATATGAATCAGCATATCAATCAATCAATCAAACTTTATTTGTAAAGCACATTTAAAACAACTTGGTTGAACCAAAGTGCTGTACATTGACATGAAACAATAAATAGACAAAATACAACACCAGACAAATACAACATACAGCTCTCATGCCGGATTAAAAGCCAAGGAATAAAAATGTGTTTTAAGTCGTGATTTAAAAACCGGAAGACTGGGAGCCAGTCTGACATGAAGAGGCAATTCATTCCACAGTCTCGGGGCTGCGACTGAGAAAGCTCGATCTCTTCTGCTCTTGAGCCGTGTTTTAGGGACAACAAGAAGAGCCTGGTTCGCAGACCTTAATGACCTTGAAGGAGCATGCAGCTTCAGTAGATCAGTGATATAGGCTGGAGCTAGGCCATGATGGGCTTTAAAAACAAACAATAAAATCTTAAAATCAATCCTAAAATTAACAGGGAGCCAGTGAAGAGAGGCAAGAACAGGGGTGATATGATCTCACTTACGAGTTCCAGTAAGGAGACGAGCGGCAGCATTTTGAACCAGTTGTAGACGAGAGAGGGAGGCCTGGCTATACAAGTGTACACAGTCCAAATACAATACTTTTTGTTTTGATTTCCTCACAGAATGAACCTTCTGGAGGCTCCCTATTTTCGTTATAATTCTGTACATAAGTAGCACAGTGACAGAATGTCTGACTATTTTGGTCAAGGGTTTCATACACTTTCTGTAATAAAACATCTAAAAGCAAAAATCCTATCAGATGGGATAAGTTTCTGGACCCCCATCAGCCCCCCTATTCCTCCCAATTTCTTTGTGCAGTATGCTGTAATACTACGTACTGATTTGATGTGTGGTAATTTAAGTAAACAAATTAAACACCAATTGCCATTTTGCTTCACTTCATTCAATGAATTGCTGAGCAATTCAGAGTTAAGGGTGGCGATTCAGAGGTCCGGATAGAGGCCAGTCCTGCTGGACTATGTCATAACGACTCTGTCATACTGAGTACAATTCCACTCTAATTCCCAACTGCCCTGACTTCCCGTAAAAAGAAGATTTTGTTTTCATTCCCACCACAGCTGAGCTTTGGAGCAGAGTGCGTCAGTTCTTGAAGCCCAGCCCAGATGTGGTGCATTACATTCTAACACATTTCCGCTGGCTCTGGGACATCATCAACTACACCTTCCTACGGGACGTTCTCATGCGACTGGTTCTAACAGGTCTAGATCATCAGTTCATTCAAAGAAATTCATTCGGGCTGTTACATATTTTATGTATCTAATAACTTTTGTTTCTCTTTTTTCAATGACAGTTAGGTCCAACTTAATACCCAGTCCTCCAACCTACAACTCAAAATATGGCTACCTCAGCTGGGAATCCTACAGTAATCTGAGCTACTACACTCGGATTCTGCCCCCAGTGCCAGAGGACTGCCCTACACCAATGGGGGTCAAAGGTTAGCCACGCATTTACAATAAGTTTAAAGCTGCATAAATCAATATTTTATAGTGTAATGTGAAAGGTCTCACTTGTAGGGACACACTCACAGAGATTTAGCACCAAACTCTTCAGCTCCACTCAGCTTTAAGAAGCATGTTTTAGCATCTTTCTGCTCAGTGTTCACTCTCACTGGTCTCATCAACCCTGTTTTCTGTGAAAAAGCTTTGATAATCTCACTGGACTCAGGCACTGAGACAAAGTTAGCTAGCTGGAGAACAGAGTGGAACATTTGAAGCTAAGGAGCCAGATATTAGCCTCAGGAGTTGAAGATGGAGGAGGTGGAAAATGTTGCTCTGTATCTGCTTGATGGATATTGGTAACCAATAACTTGTTGTGCTGCCTCCAAGTGGACAAAAATCATTTTGGCTAATGCAAGTTTAAATTTAGAGCTCTGTTTGTGGAGTGATGTTTCCTATTTATCGGGCTGAGTATTGAACGCCCGTACTTTTTTGGGAGCAACTGAAATGTGCCCATAGCACTGAGTATTGAACACTGTCAACTACAGAAAGTTTGCATCTAACGTCTGGTCAGATGCATTATCATGTTTACTTTCTCTTTGGTCAGATAGCCCCTGATTCAAATCCATGTATTGCAAAACTTAGATTGGAGAAAAGTGATAATTGCATGAAGGAGGAAGCTTAACTATGTTGTATATGATTAGGTAGTGATAAAATAAATGATAACAGTTAAATAATAGTAAATGTACTGTCGTTACCTTCCACCACTGCATTAATTTGATATTATAATGCATTATGAGATGCAAATGTGTGACAGTATCAATAATATATAATACAGAACATGTCTTTTGCTCAGTGTTTTTTCAGTTGAAGCTTAACCTCTGACCACAGCAACATGCATGCAGATTATTGACCTTGGATGGTTCAGAAGTGCAGTGTGATGTGTTAACTGTATCAGGACTGTTTTTACAGACACACTATTTTAGTATTATGACTAGAGGTGTGGTGTATCTGTGTTTTGCCCTGTGCTGTGTTTGACGCTGTGGTGTTTCTGTTCAGGCAAGGCTGGGCTGCCTGACCCTGAGCTGCTGGTTGAGAGGTTGCTAAAGAGAAGGAAGTTCAGACCCGACCCCCAGGGCTCCAACCTCATGTTCGCCTTCTTTGCACAGCACTTCACCCACCAGTTCTTTAAGACCTACAATCGCATGGGTCTGGGCTACACTAAGGCTCTAGCGCATGGGGTTAGTGCATTTAGAGATTTTGTCTATTTGATAATAATAAACTTGATTTGAATAGCACTCCAGAGCACTAACAGTTACAGATTAATTTCCAGGGGGGGAAGGGGGTGTGTAAAAACAAAGTAAAAAAAACAAACAAGATTAAATAATCACTTTATGTAATTCAGCTGCAGACAGAACTGACCTAATAGAAACGTGGTTTGTAACACCTGACTGAAGGGAAACAT
Source organism: Micropterus dolomieu (assembly GCF_021292245.1). Lineage (NCBI taxonomy): Eukaryota > Metazoa > Chordata > Actinopteri > Centrarchiformes > Centrarchidae > Micropterus > Micropterus dolomieu. Next base: position 9,540,034 of record NC_060162.1, on the reverse strand, counting down.
GTAAATTATAAACAACAGTGGGCCGAGAATGCACCCTTTTAATGGACCTACAGAGGAACATGAATCTGTTAATACAACAGTGACGGTTCTGTTAGAGAGGTAAGAAAGTGACAGGCTTAAAGCAGCCCCCTTAAATTTGTAACTCTTAAGATTTCAGTCCTGCTCACTTTGTCAGAAATACAAGAGAGGAGCAACCGGTGTATCAGTTTACACCACAGCCAAACAAACTGGATGTATTCTGAAATTAGAAAGGACAATATACTGACAGCCCTGCGTTGTCTTAATCCTAATGTCACCAAATGATATTTGGCCTTGCATTTATTTATTTACTCCCATTTTTCAATTAAATGTTTTGTCTCTTCCTGGGACGCATGCAGGTGGATGCAGGGCACATTTATGGAGACAGCCTAAAACGTCAGCTCCAACTCAGGCTTCACAAAGACGGAAAACTCAAGTATCAGGTAATATAATCAAATCTTTGAATAGAGAAAACATGTGCACAAAGACTTACCTCAACATGTTCATCAAGAGTGAAACAATATTGTTCATTAATCAAACAAGCTTGTCAGACCGATCTGGCATGGTCGATATTTTATTGTTTTATTTAATCTGATGATGTCGCCTTAAGTATTAATTCTGAGAAGCATTTGCCAATTGTCATAGCTGTCATTTTACTAAATACTTTTTAACATGACATATTGTTGCAGGAATATGGAGTACACTATACTGTCAGATACATTGGGAGGGTTTGGAAAGGCAGAATTTGCTTTGAGTTGTAATGTAAAATCATTACTTATTGTTTTCCCCTTCAGTTAATTGACGGCGAGATGTACCCTCCCTCTGTAGCTGATGCACCCATTAGGATGAGCTACCCCCCTGGGATCCCTCCAGAGAATAAGATGGCTATCGGTCAGGAAGTGTTTGGACTCCTCCCTGGTTTGGGAATGTATGCCACACTGTGGCTGAGGGAGCATAACAGAGTATGTGACATTCTGAAGGCAGAGCATCCCACCTGGGATGATGAACAGCTATTCCAGACCACACGCTTCATCATCATTGGTGAGCTGAAAACAGTTTTGCAAAATTGTTCGACATTTTGGGAAACTAATTTTCTTGCTAAGAGTTTGATGAGAAGATTTACTGCCACTTCACTGTATGCAAGGCTACAATCAACAGGAATAAAACCAGCTAGCCTGCCTTCAGTGCATATGTAACAAATTCCACAAACCACCTCTAAAGTGCATTAATTAACACATTATATCTCACTTGGTTAAAGGTACAATGTGGGAGATTTGGACAGAATTTTACTTTAAAACGTTCTAAAAATTAACTAACGTTAAACTTATCAGGAGAATGTGAAGACATAACCATTCTGACGTTATGTCAAAGCCGTCTACACAGCTAGCTAACAGCAGTTAGCAGCAATCATGACCTGATACATGATATGCTGCCCCCTATGTATGAATGAATTTGACTGGTGGAGAGAGGACTCCCATTTTGCACAGGCAAATTTAGCTTTTGCCTCTTACTATGTGTAAAAACAACAATTTGTGCTTTTACAGGGGATTCTGTGCTGGACTATTTCTTGGCCAAACACACAAATTTTCTGGTACCTCTTTTTTTTTTATATACATTTTATTAATTTTATTAATCTGATTAACCTAAACCTAATTATTAATCTGCCGGTTTCTTTGCAACCTCATATTGACGACCGTTCTACAGGAGCCGCCAAGAGATCGTCCGACACAAATAGTCGTTTTACACTTTGGTTGTTATATTGTTTAAACAAACAAGATGTGAAGTGTTCGTGGCTGTTTCTTACGGAAGCCCTAAGCGGCCATCGATTCATATTTTTATTTAACTCCGTTTTCCCATGATAACGAGATAATTATCTCATAATCTCAAGATAACGACTGTTGTTTTCTCGTGATAACGGGATCATTTTCTCGTGATCTCGAGATAACGAACCGTAGATGAATACAGGGGTCGGCAGGTGCGTTTCTTTACGATAATTTTCATGTTAATTTGCTGAATCAGAATTTAGCTCAATTGGTAGAGCGCAGGGCTTGCAAACCAAATTTTGTGGGTTTGACTCTTTCTCTCTGTAAAGTTTTTTATTCTTCTTTTGTGTGTTTTTTAATCATTCTCTTCAACAAAGTTGTTATGAAGAGATTCAGGGGAATCTAATCACATATTTCCTGGAAATGTGTAGTTAAATGGATTCCCCTGAATGAGAAGTGGATGAATTTCCTCTGCCTGGGAATGATGGGGAAATGAAAAGTCCATAGGTTGATGAATTTGAACCAATCGCCGGGATTCGCACACTTCAGTACATGATTATTTGTGAGCATGTGAATCAATCATCTTCAAAACAACTTTGTTGAAGAGATTTTTTTTTAAAGTTAGCCTTCTCTGAGGATCAAACTCACAATCTTGAGACTACATTTTAGTGTCACTACAGTGACGCCTTGAAATTACCATTAAGAAACGTTCTTGCCAACCCCTGTGTTAAACTACTGTTTTGTTATCTCGAGATCACGGGAAAATGATCCCGTTATCACGAGAAAACAACAGATGTTATCTCAAGATCACGAGATAATTATCCCGTTATCAAGGGAAAACGGAGTAAAATAAAGAAATGAATCGATGGCTGCTTTGGGCTTCCGTAGTTTCTGCCTGTTTTCAGTCTTTATTCGAAGATAAGTTAACCGGCAGCTGGCTATAGCTTAACATTTAGATAGATATGAGATATGAAAGTTGTACCTATCTTCTCATCAGACTCTCTGCAACAAAGCAAAATGTCAAACTATTCCTTTATATATATATATATATATATATATATATATATATATATATATATATATATATAT
>NC_060162.1:9468948-9537144 GCF_021292245.1 Micropterus dolomieu | reverse complement strand
TTTAAAATGTGTTAGTCTAGGGCTGGTCTACTTGACGTTTTTTTACTGTGTCAGCACACACATACGCTCATTGATGATAATATTATTCAGTTATTTGAGTTAACTTGTGTAAACCTGTTCAGTCATGACTCAGGTGGGTTGATTAATTTAAACCTGTCTGCTCTCCCTCTATGTGTCTCTGCATGTTTCTCTCAGGTGAGACTATAAAAATAGTGATAGAGGAGTATGTGCAGCACCTCAGTGGATACCTGCTGCAGTTGAAGTTTGATCCCACCCTGCTGTATAACTCCCAATTCCAGTATTCGAACCGTATCTCTCTGGAGTTCAGCCAGCTCTACCACTGGCACCCCTTGATGCCTGACAGCTTCCATATTAACGGAGATGAACTGTCATACACACAGTTCATCTTCAACACTTCTGTTCTCACACAATACGGCATTGAGAAGCTGGTGGATGCCTTCTCTCGGCAACCTGCTGGCCAGGTAACAAACAAGACAATGTAACATAATAAATATGCAAAGAATCATCAATTCCATTGTTTTTGAAAACTGACTCTTTGTTAGTTATAACTATGGCATATAATGTACTGTATTGCTTGCTATAGAGATGCATGTGAAGTTTTTTTTGGCATTCACACTTCTTTCTTATTGTGTTCCTGTTTTTCTGGGTGTATATCCTGCTGATAACTGAGGATCACTAATGTGTTTGTACTGTTGTATGATTAACTTGACCTTTTAATAAGAGGGAAGAGTATAACAGTCAAAGCTACAAAAATGATTTTTACGCTGACCAGAAACAAATAATAATATTGTTTTTGGGTTCCCTTTTTGCCACATACATACATTTATGTACTGGCTGGAAACAGAATGAATGTTTAATAGTTACTGTCTTTACATGGATCATTGCATTTACTACCCTACATCAGCGTACACTCTTGAAACTTCACATGTAAGCATATACAACCCAGCAGCACATCCACATGACCAAAGTGCGCTGTTTAATCAATTTCTTTTATTATAATAAAATGCTTTAAGGATAAATCAACACTGTGATGTGGAACGAAAACCATAATACATAACAAATTGAATTTAGCGTAATTCAGCTAAACTGATTCTAATAGTGTGTGATGGGCAACCAGAAAATAACATGGGCTCCTTTTTACAGGATACCAATGTATTAAATCTGATGGATGTTTCATATTGAACATTTAAATATTCCCCTGGAATTAAAATCAGACTAAATAAACAAAATATATCATATTTTAAAAAGATTTCTTATTTTAAATGATTCATTTAATTTTCAAACCTTTGTCCTACAGATTGGTGGTGGCCATAACATCAATGCTGTGGTGACCAAAGTGGCTGTGGGCACCATCAAGGAGTCCCGCCAACTCCGCTTGCAGCCCTTCAACGAGTACAGGAAGCGCTTTAACCTTAAGCCGTACACATCGTTCAGACAGTTCACTAGTAAGAAAAACTTGTTCTGTGTATAGACCACACAACACGAAGTGCAACCTTCAAACCATGTGATTTACGACTTGTGATTACGACTTTTACAAGTCCATAAGAGCAGCTGAACATACATTCTTGGAGGCTGATGGGAATTAGTTTTGCAGCTCTTTGGTCATAAACCAAACTATTGGACAAATTGCCATTTTTGACGTAATGATGGCTCACGTGGAAAAGTCAGGAAGTCACCAAAGTTATTATAATTCTCATAAATGATCAGCTGAATTGTTATTAACTGCAATTCTTGTCGTTACCATTTTCAGGTAACGAGGAGATAGCCCGCGAGCTTGAAGAGTTCTACGGTGACATTGATGCTGTTGAATTTTATCCTGGTTTGATGTTGGAGGAAACACGACCGGGGTCCATATTTGGAGAGAGCATGGTGGAGATGGGTGCCCCCTTCTCCCTTAAAGGCCTCATGGGAAACCCTGTATGTTCTCCAGATTACTGGAAGCCCAGCACCTTTGGAGGCAAAGTCGGCTTTGACATAGTGAACTCTGCCACACTGAAGAAGCTGGTCTGTCTGAACACCAGGACGTGTCCTTACGTGGCGTTTAAAGTACCAACAGAGGAGCGATGGCAAAGAGGGAATGTTGACAGTAAAGTAAAGACTGATGAGCTATGACCCTTTGCAAACACTGGGAGTTTATGGTTTGAGATCCCTATATGAAGGTAAAAGAGGTGGCTGCTAAAAAAAACAAACAACAAAAGTGTTGTGATGTTTGTGTGGAGAACATACAGTAATGCTTGTTTAAAGAGCACTGGAAAGTCACACAGGCTCAAAACATTGAAGGCTTAAACATATGATTTTTGTTAAATGCTTTGTGCCTAAAGAATGAAATACCATCAAAATACATGTTCACACTCTCCAGTAATAAAAGTATACTGTCTGTAGCTTTATTTTAAAAGAAATGTTGACGATGCAAATAACCATTCATTGAAATAAAATTTTAGACACAACATGGATTATTGTCAAATCATTTAAATTTCCAGTAATTAAAATAATGTTTTTGACTATCCATTGTTCTCTCGTGATTGTCTATGCCCACTTCCCCTCACACGCACTGCTCATAGTCTACCCAATCCAGTGTTTCTTTTGGCTTGAGACTGTGTAGTGATTCAGTGGAAGTTAGCAGGATGTACATTTTTTAAATGGACAGGATGCATAGCAAGATTCAAAAACACATTAAACCAAAGCATGATTACCTCCTAGAACATTTAGGTATATTTGGATATGTATGAGATTATTCATGTCAGTTATGTCAGAATTCACATTTTGACAAGATTTGGCCTTAAATGTGTGCTAACTGTCTGTAGTGATTTGCCTTAACAAAAGGGAGAGTGAACCCATATTCAATTATTGGTATGACGTTTTTTGAGAAGTTTACTGTCTTTCCCAGAGTCAAAAACTAATAAATGCCTTAAGACAGACCTTATTATGTATTTTGTGTAGTCTGAAGTTGTGTTGTTGAGTGTCTTATGGGATCAAATTACAATCATAACATGATAATGTTCCCACAGGTATCCAGGAATTGAGCGAAACTAAGCAAATAAATTAAGGGGGCTTTTAAGGGGCGCCTTTTTCCATGCTTTGTCTGAGAGGAGGCCCACAGTCTCAGACTTAAGAAAGAAAACCTGCTGTATATAGTATGTGTCATGTTCAATAGACATATTGCCCTCTAGTTGTGAAGGTAGGAACTATTGTCTGATTATAACGCTTCCAGCATCTTCCCACATTTTCCACGTCAGTTGGATGAACCATGGTATCGTTTTGAGTTTATGAGCCCTCAGTAAAGTCCACATTTACAGTAAGATCATTTCAGAACATCAGACAAAAAAAATTGAAATTGAATACTAATTTCGATGTCAATAACGCCAGAATGAGCTATGTAACTCAATAATTTTGAGTGACTGTGGTGTGGAGTTATTCAGTAATAGTACATTTGGGGCAATATTTGTGTTTACAATGTTGCAACAAATATGACAGATTGAGTAACTCTGATTATTGACGCATATCCCAGAATGCATCACATATCACAGTATGTACACTATATTCCATAATTACAACATCTCCATGGACCTTGAAGGCATCACACTCCGGGGGCGTGGCCTGTGGAAGCTAAATTAGCAGATTAGCCTAAAGTGAGCGGAGGGAGCTGGTGATCACTTACTACCGTTAGTCGGTCACATAATCAAGGTAAGAGTAAAATTACTTGTAAGTAATGGATATTTTTTATGGTTTTTTATAGCTGTACATTTTACATTTTCTCGGTTTGTGGCTAACTAATGTTTACCTTACTGAGTGTCACAGAAAATCAGTGTAAGAAAAGCTAGCTCAGTTGGCTAGTGCTAACCCAGTTGCTCACTTTCACAAACGCTAGCATGTCCTACTGGTTCGCCCCGTGCCCTACTTAATAAACAAGCTAATTGGATTGTCTTTATCCTCCCTCCAGTAGCATGTAACGTGAGATACTTAGGAAGTAACAATACCGGTTGACACGATGAGTAACATTAGCTGGGTTGGCTATCGTAGCTGTCACCTCGGCTGATGTGTTTCTCAGACATCTTAGGTATTGGCTGTAAGCCTTCGCTCCTTACTGTTTAGATGTATTTGAGACATTAACTGTGATATATTCAACGGCAGCAATATGTTTTGTAACGTTATTGTCGCCAAATGGCAGATCAAATCAAACAAAAGAGCTGTAACGTTACGCCACAGTTAGGCATGCTTTTAGCTTCCATTTTGCTGCCTGACCACTGTCAAAAGTGAGAGGGATTTATGGAGGGTGTCTGCCTCCTTGTATCTCCATCTGTCCATATGAGTTGGCTTACATACTGCTCAGTGCATCATTAAAGGCTTCTCAGCCCATGTTTTGTCAATTGACACACTTTGTATAAGCTATGAATAGTGTGGATGTCCTATTTTTGAAAAGCCCTTTCCATCCGACCTATGACAGCTTGGATGACTTTCAGTCAGGATTATTATGCTCCACTGACTAATGTGCTCAGATAGACTCCTATGAGACTAAACTGTTTTTATCTATGAGGATTTAAAGATGAACCAAATGCCAGAATTGTCTCACTGTCCTCTACAATGCTCATGCAAATTATTAGTCAAATTGGAGGATTGTGTGCTTAGTCTACAATGAATTTGATGTTGCTTAATACATAGACTCTCCTCTGCATGCGGTACTAAAGTACAAAAGGATGAGCTCTCAGTCATGTTAATAAATAGAAACACAAAGATATCATCTTTTATGAAAGAATTAAGCTTAGCATTAGGCTTAGCGTTGAGTCTGGACAAAGTTGTGAGTAACATCTGTGCCCTATCATTAACACATTAATAACCATGGTGTCTCTCAGGTGAGCCGTAATCATGACGACTCTGGATGACAAGATCCTGGGAGAGAAGTTGCAGTACTACTACAGCAGCAGCGAGGACGAAGGCAGCGACAACGAAGACGAAGATGGGGAGAAGAAGACCATCCGGGACGCAAGCGTCACTGAGCCTGAAATAGACTACAGCCCCGATGGGAGTGCTGTCAACACAGGTGCTTATACAAGCACACACACATACCAAAAAGTCCCACTGTGCTTCATTTTGTGTATGAATTAAGTGGCCATGCTACACATAATTCTTGACAAGCTCTCTAGTTCTTGAACACACTGGTAATGGTTAAAATCTTTGGTTAGTATAAAATTCTTGAGTAACATGTGATCATCACTTTGTCATTTATATTTAATCAGATATTTACAGTTGTCACCCTGATGACCAATAAAATTGGCTACTCTTTCGTAGGACCAAAGGGTGTCATCAATGACTGGAGGAAGTACAAGCAGCTGGAGGTGGAGCAGAAACAAGAGCAGAAGAAAGAGATGGAAAGACTGATCAAGAAGCTGTCGATGACCTGCCGCTCTGAGCTCGACATGGAAAAAGACAAAGACAAACAAAAAGAGTTGCAGGACAAAATCAAAGGCAAAGTAAGTAGGATGGGGACAAAATGCATACATGGGGAAAGAAATAGTCGTGGCTTACACTTCCTGTTCCTTACGCCATTCTGGCCGTGCATGGTTGCCACAGTTGCTACAGACTTTCGGCACTGGCCAATGGCCATGCTGTTCACACTATGTGACTGATCAGTGACAGGGGGTCACACACTACGCGAGCTGAAAGTGGCGGTGTCACCCGACGCTGGTCCCCAAACCACGTTTTAAAAGAAAAACAAAAAACATGTGAAACGGGAAATGACACGAACCTACACACGAAACAGCTGTTGTTTGTTATTATAAAGATGGTGATTATAAAGACAAAAACACACAGGTAGCAGGGATCGTCTGAGCTACAGAGAGAATCACAGACGGTCGCTGAGCTCCCCGACTGGAAAATCGGGCTAAAAATTGTGTAGTGTGAACTAGGCTTAAGGGAACAGTTGCTGTGGGAGAAATCTAAATACAACCTGATTAACACAGTCCCTGCGCTGTCATCCTCTATTTTTGGACACTAATTATGGATTAGTGAATTTAGTTACACACTATTCACTGTGCATTAATGCCTTTCAACAATTTGACATATACACACATCCCATGTCCTGAGAAGCAAGATCATCCCTGTCATAGTTATAATTGGCCAATTTAGAGATCAGCAATCTTACAATCCAGGAAAAAAAAGTGTTCATTAATCCGAGCATCTCTAAATGAGCAGCCACTCTTTTAAAAGGACAATTTTGACATTGTGAATTTTCGTGTAAAATGACAATTTGCTATTTTTATGAGGGTATGTATTGGACTATTTCTTGTGACCAGCACATTCCTGGAGTCTCCGTTGCTTGACTGGCAACTGCTCCTGGCCAGGAAAATGTTCAGCACATAACATCTGTAATACGGCGAGTTGACCTTTTTTCACCTAGAATTTTGTATGGGTTACACAAACAAGATATATTGTGTTAATTAGTGAGCTTTAGATCTCTTGGAAAGTGGATTTTGTTAACATTGGACAGAACCAGGCTAGCTGTTTCCCCCCATTTCCAGTCTCTGTGCTAAGCTAAGCTAACTAGCTGCTGGTTGTATATTTACCCTAGAAACATGAGAGGGGCATTAATCCTCTGATCTAACTTTTGGCAAGAAGGCCTATATCCCAAAACTGTTCCTTTAACTAACTGGATATGTTTTCCTCTTTGTCTACCCCACAGATGACCATGCAGGAGTACAGTATGCTCCAGGAAGAAGAGGATGATGAAGACTTCCTCCAGCATTACCGAATGCAGCGTATTGAAGAGATGCGGCGCCAGCTCTGCCGTGGCAAACGCTTTGCGCAGGTCTATGAGCTTAATACCGGAGAGGACTTCCTGGAGGCTTTGGACAAGGAGGACAAAAGCACGCTGGTCATGATCCACATCTACGAGCCGGATGTCCCGGGCTGTGAGGCCATGAGTGGCAGCCTGCTGTGTCTCGCTCAGGAATACCCGCTGATCAAGTTCTGCAGCGTACGCAGCTCGGCCATCAGCACCAGCGCACTGTTCAGAGACAGTGCTCTGCCAGCTCTGCTCGTTTACAAAGGAGGGGACCTGATCGGCAACTTCGTGCGGGTCACAGACCAGCTCGGGGAAGACTTCTTTGCTGTAGACCTGGAGGCCCTGCTGCAGGAGTACGGCCTGCTACCTGACAAGCCCCCCATCGTGCCGAAGACCATTCGCAATGGAGCCATCATACAGAACACTGTCAGTGATGAGGACTCAGACCTTGATATAGACTAGAGCCATAATATCTAACATGCATTATATGTTTGGGAAACATTCATACACAGTCTGCATGGACTATAGATCATTTTTCTGTATGTGGGACCCCGTAGTGATGACGAACTGAGCCAGGATAACCATGTTGCTACTCACACAGTAACATACAACCAGCATTGAAGCCAATAGTAAATGCACACAAAACATCGCGACCCAGTGAGTTTTGTCATGACATGTTAAACAAGAGTTATGTTTAATCAGAGTACATTCTAGCCATTATGAATATCGAGGACCTGTTGTTATACACAGTGAGACTAATGTAGGGGTAGGTTAAATGTTTTGTTTGAGCTATGACTGTCAACTATTTATTCTTTGTGTTAAAACACATTTTCCTGTTTTGTTTCATGTGCATCTTCATTGTATTAAGTGTGTTTTCATCTGTAGAATACGAAGCCTCCAGCCCAAACTGACTTTTAGTTAATTTTATAACTTTTATATGTGCTGTACCATTTGAAATCGTGGGAACAATAAACAAACGTTTGGACTCATTGCCTGCTGTATTTTAATTTGTCATAGTTGTTCAAGGTAGGGATGAAGAGTCTAAAACAAAAAAGAGCTCAGGAACGTTGCCCTATTCGATATGTTTATACCAAAGGTGGATTGATTGACTAAGAGTGAAATGAAAAGAGTCACTTGGAGTAACAAACCCACAGACAATTGTTACTCTGCTCTGCAGTTCCCTCCAGCACCACAGAGAATTTAGGCTTTTTAAGCTCATTGTTTTGGTTCTCCAACCCAAAATCCTTCTTCACACTCATCAACCTTGTTCCCAACTGAGTGTTTTTTTTGGAAAAAAGCTCTGATAAATTCATTTTATACTCCCTGCTCAGCACCAAACGGCAGAAAAGGCTGGTGAACATTATTGTATTCACAGATCAGTTCAGATGAATACGTGTGTGTGTGTGTGTGTGTGTGTGTGTGTGTGTGTGTGTGTGTATATATATATATATATATATTTACCCTTTTCAAAGCAGACATTTTGACTTGTCAAACATGGGTGTGATGTTATTAACAAAGCCATCACTGTTATTTGTTCCACCTGTGTTTTTTCTGCAATGTCAAGTCACAATGTAAAACATTTAGCTGCTAAAGAGACAGGTGTTTCCCTCAGGAGTTGCTGGAGACCAAAGCAGAGCTAAGAAAGGATTGATTATTGGTATTTGTTGGGTGGACAGAATCACAACTGTACAACACTGAAGGTGCTGGATGTGTAAATACAACGTTTGGCCAACACATTTACCATAACAACATTATAAGGTGATAATTGTCAGCGTTGTGTTTACAGCTTCTGCTGTCCCTCAGCGGCCAAAAAAAGTAAACAAATGCTACTTTAATAATCATTTTTCATTCAGTTGGTCAAAGTTGAACAACATTTTAGTAATCAAAGGTTTTATACATTGGTTCATCCCATTAGTAGGCATTTATTGTTTTCAAAGATCAGCTCAGATGCTGATACTAGTGTGTATACATGGGCTATTTATATATTTTGGACCTTTTTAAGAGCTGACTTTTTGATCAGACATGGGTGTAATTAATGTTATTAAATACTGGAACAAATCCATCATTAATGTTATTAGTTTCACCTGTGCTTTTCCTGCCATGACATAATGTCATAATGTCTGCTGGGAAAAAAAGGTCTATACTCATGAAATAAGTAGTCTTAATCACTTGGGGAATTATAGTAAAAGTAGGATTATTTATTATTTGGTAACATCTTGACATTTGGAGTTCACATAGTAGTTGAAATCACATTTTTGGTACACTGAGAAGCCAAAAGTTGAGTATTCAGTGTAATCATGTGGTTTCTGGTATAACTCCTAAACAAGAAACTGACAAATGAAACATGAATGAAATGAATGAAACAATGAAAAAACAAATTGGTATTAATAAAAAGTAATAAGATGAGTCACCAGGTTAAACCTGCCATAAATCAGCTTCCTCTGTGATGATACACCAGCATCAGCAGGCTTCTTTCCAGTTCAGTAAGTTCCCCAGAGGTGATTATCCAGCACACTGACTGAAGATAGGTCAACTCATCCAATCCTGTCCACTCAATAATCACTCTGAACAGGAATAGCCAGGACTGGAGCTAATCTCTGCAACCAAAACTCACTATTCATTTTATTTTTAAATGACAAAGTATTGTTTGCACTTATCCCCACTGGCCACAGGATGTTAACTTTACTTTGTATGAAACACTGAGCGACATGGACTAACAGCTAATGTTCTGTGTAGTCACGTTTTCAGTGGACACCAGGCTAACGTAGCCTACAAATAGCTCATCAGCAGCAGGGTGAGACAGACTAATGCCAGCAGCAGGAGGGTTGTTTCTTCATGGAGGGGAGCAGCTGAGCCACAAAATGCATGTTCCAACAGGAGATGGGTTTCTGCACTGATGCCTGCCAGAAAGGGAAAAAAACTGTCACATCATCTCATGCAGGGAGTATTTACCATTAACCTATTACTTGTGTGTGCGACAAATATCATGCTGCTAGAAGGCAGATGTATGGCAGAGTTGATTAACAAAACACTTCTGGTGCTTACATGACCCAGAAGTCTAACTGCTGCCTACATGGCCGTGAAATCAATGCCAACTAATGGTATGGGCTCTGCCACAACTTGCAATTGCTCACTGCAGTGAATCTCCTGGAGGCCTTTCACATCTGCTACCTGACCTCTGAATTCTCTGAAATGTTTTAGTCATGATACGAACCGTGTTCTGACCATTCGTCCCACAGATGCTGGACGTCCTCATCGTGATGTTCGTGGTGCTCATGATGACCTGGGTCTGTATTAAACACACAGATCAGCTGTGTCAAGATGGGGATATGCAAGTGTATTGCAATATCTGCCAATAACACTAATGCATAGGAAACAATTGACCATAATCATGAATAATTATTTCAGTCTTCTGGGTGAGGTCAAACAACAAAAGAGAGGAAGCTGCGTGAGAACAATGAATGAATGAAGACAGCGAGGAAAGGATTAAGAGAAAACAGACACAAACAGGAAATGAGAAGGAGAGAGCAGACTGCTGTGTTGACCTTGGGGCAACATTTCATAAAACTAATATAAATTTCAATAGTAGTCCCACAATGGAGTAGAGGGCATGTATTGTACATCCTGTATCTTGAGATTAAATTCTGTGGAACCAGAAACTAATGCAAAAAAATGTATTGTTGTTCATCAATTAAATTCAAAGGTTTCATTAGCATATACACAAGTATTATGTGTAGTGAAATGCAGAGTAGCATATAATTAAAGCTGTGCTAAAAGACTAGTGTGACTCTTTTCAAAAATCTGAAATAATTTTTTCCCATTACAAGTGTGGATTGAACCTTTTAAAGAATAAATACCCAAAAATGTATTGCAGAAGTAGAAAAAGATTACACCTCTTAATAACTTTCCACTGTAATTATTTTTCAATTAAATAACAAGCGCAGGTAGCCTACTTTTTTGTACTCTTTGGTTACTATCTGTATTTGTTCTGTATATTTAAATGGTAGAGGATTTAGAGTACCATTTGAGTGATGCCAGAGCATCCGTTTGAGTTCCCTGAGGGCTTGGGTGAGGTTCTCCAGCTGGTCATGAAGGTGGATATTCTCCTCTATCAGTGCATGAATTGTATCCTGTAGTTCAAAGCTTCGACTTTGCAGGACCAGCAGAGCCAGGGGCATGAAGAAAAGGACTGACCTTAGTCCCCTCATAGCGACCACAGCACGCAGCTTCTGTCACATCTTCAAAAACAAAAATCCCTCTCATGGGTAAGTCCAAATCCTGTGTAAATGAGATGCGTTTCGCTGCAGAAATGATTGGTGCAGTGTACGTTGTCAGCTTTAACTCAAGGGGAGGTGACAGTGTATTTCTTTCCAAAGCCATGGGTGGAAAGCTGCCAGTGGGCTGCTTTAAAATCTATCCAATGTTTCCACATCAGTGTTCACAGTGACCAAAGCAACATGGGCCCTGTTTGCTTCAGTATAATCTACTTCAAATGACAATGGTATGCTTGGAACAGATGCTGTGTAAACAAATTGTTCAGTTCTTCAGGAATTAATATAAAATCCAGTCCAAAAACAAAGTATTGTGCCAAATGGGTGCATAGATAATCAATACTCCTGGTGTTTGATTAGTTGTAGCTCATTTCTGTCACATGTAGTAGGCTACAGGACGCACATCATCAGTGGGACATCTGGGCGCTGAGGTCAACAGGACGAACTAAAGCGAGGGCTCCATCCTAAGAGTCACCAGAATCTCCTTTCCTTGACCTCGATGGAAAACGTCATGAGGTCAAGGAAAGATGTGAAGGAGAATCCATAAGGACTTAGGAAAAGAGGACCGCGGGGCTCAGAGAATCCGCGTGCGCTTTTCTAAGCGACGTAACTATGCGACGGCGGATGTTACTGCCGTGACGAAACTACAATGTTCTGAAGATGGACTACAAAAAGCGCATCTTTGACACTGCGCCCCGTGTTGTTGTAATGCAGGCCATCTTAAAGATGGACTTAACACAGTGGAAAATATTACTTCATAACCAAGATACCAAAAAGGCAGATGAGGTACCAGTCACTAAATAATGGACAGGGTTGTCACATTGAGAATGCTTGCTCACGCTCACTCTGCTGCCCACCCATGAATCCCAATTGTACGGAAATAAAGTGTTTCCCACAGAATGACAGCGTAACTGTGGCGAAAGAGCGAGCGCCACTGGCCGAGAGGAGATGCATGCGCTGAGCGGCGCTCTGTGATCAAATACGATTTTACCCATTTTAAATAGCAGCGAAATCAATCGAAAATCAATCTGTGGCGATCAGCGTTGATAATGTTGTAGGCAGCCACAAATAAATCAGTGTGTGGGAAACTCCTACTGTAGAGGTCATCCAGCTTGATCTTTGCCTTTATTAAGGCGAGGGTGTCAGCATCTGTGACTGAAGTAAAATCAATTAATGATATTGCTGAAGGCTGGCAATACATAACGTGAGGCTACAGGGTGCAACATAAATCCTCACTTTCATCACGTTACAAGGTAGCTCGCATGGGTCTCAGTTAGGCCTATTGTTGACAGTTTAAGATATATGCATAATAGCAAGTTATGGCATAACAGAGAAACGGCTTAATAGCCAATGGTAACTTACATGGTGATCAACATCCTTTATCCGTCACGGTCAGTGATTTTTTATATTGTAGAAAACACTTTATGGCTTATTTCAACACCCCAAAACGGTGTTGAAACAGAATCAGATTACAAAAAAGCCAAAAGAAAACAAACCAAAAGAAATAAGGTAATTGTATGTCTTAATGTGCATCTGTATTACAAGGATCTTGCTAAATGTGGTCAATGGATTACATCCTTTGAGATTGAGAACGTGCTACACTTTAAATGTTGTACTGCAAGGAATTGTACACAACAGCTGGACTACTTACTTCAGCTTTTGGGATGTTTGGTGCTCTGAAATTAGTAATATTATAGTATACTGCTACTATATCAGTGACACTTGCCATACAACATGTTCTATATTAAGTTGTACTGCTTATCAGGCAGTTAAGACCTGTTCTAATGTTCCACTCAAGCTTGAGGGAGGAAAAACCTTCAGGTTCCATTGAATCGATCATTTTCTTAAATGGACCACAAAATGTACTAATTCAGCATCTTCTCTATGCAATTACAAATACTGGGGAATAACTTGATTGATTACCTACCAAATGAGTGTTGTCAGATATGTAATCAGGATCCTGGTGAAATTAAAGACTCAGAACTATGAGGTGTTTTTTCCAAACAAAAAGCTTTTATTTTTTTATCATGTGTATCAGTTTATGCCGTCTTGGTAGCCCTGGTGCGCTTCTTTTTAACCACAACAGGCTTCTGGCTCTTCAGAATGGCACTGGCACGACGAAGGGCAGCCTGGGGAAACAAATTAGACTCAAGTTGTGTTCCTGACAGCTATAAAATACAAAGTATTAATAAAAAAGAACCGTCATACAAACCAATGTTGTAACTAAATTTGAGAATTTGTTGTGTAAAATCAGAGATTACGCTCACCATGCGCAGGTCCTTCCTGTACTTGTTCTTGCGAATGATGTGCCTCAGGCTGTTGAGGGTGGCGCGGGAGTTCTTGTTGATAGTGATCTTCTCATACGAGCCTGCAGGTTTGTGCTGGCCTGTGCGATGAGAAAACAAAAAAGAAATTCCAATATGACCACATAGCTGTAATGATCCAAAAATAAATAAATAACCTGAGACAGCAAAAAGGTCTTAAGTTACGTAAACCTGCTGTATCCCTTTCAATTGCAGTGCTCACCTGCACCCATGTTTCTTATCCTTATAGTTCAGGGTATGTTAGCTAATTCCATGAATCCAGTGAGTGCAGACAACCATTTAAATTCCTGCTAATGACTGCAACCTGCTAAAACTGTCAATTTGTTCTGCTTCTTGACTTTCTGCAATTCAGGGCATGAGCAACTCTACTTTGAATCAATTGGAAGTTAGTACGCTTGATTCAAGAACGCATCAATACATCACAGAAAGTAGCCACTGTCCCTTAGAAAAGCAACTGATGTATAAAAAAAAAAAAAAAATCCTTTTTACAATTACAGGTACATTTTTCCTTAAAGAAAAAAGTTTGTGCAATACACATTTAGACAGTAATATCATTCAAATAATTAAAGACCTACTGTGAACATCAGGTAAAGTAAGTTTTTATTCCAGACAATAAGTCACTTGTTTTACAGACACAAAGTGGCTGAAGATAGAAATAGTGTCAAATTTTTACCTGCACGCTTCTTCAGAACAACGACGACTCCCTTGCCGTCAGCCGCTGGCTGCACACCTACAGTCTTCTTGTGCACCAAACCATTGAAGCGGAAAGAGTTCCTGGACTTCAGGTTGTTGGGCTCCTGTTACATAAATATATTTAATTCAGATAACCCTAAAGATTAACAATTATGCATTAATTTCAATGTCGAGGCCAATTACGTTGTATTCTGTTAGCTATAGTGTCCATGGAGAAGTTTCTACAGTTTGTATTGCAGTAGTACATAGATTTTGCTGTTGGTATGCAAGAAATCGAAGTACAATCAATGAGTGTGACTTTTGAATGCCACTGCCAATTCAGACTCAAAGAGAATACAAATGTTTTTCTATTGATGCAATATTAATTACATTTCACAAAATGCACCTCCTCCACTGCCTTTGTATAATGGACTGTTGGCCCATACTGTCTTGTGCATAAACAGCACACTCACATCGGTCTTTGAATCTTCTAAGACTTTTTGACGAGTAATTTTGTGACTTTTACTGTGTAATTACACTACATTCTTAAACTCTGGTTAAATTTGCAATGTAATGTTGAGTTGGGACAGAGGTCTGGGTTGGTAGGCAAGTGGCCTGAGCAGAGACAGTGTTAAGTTCTCTATATAACGTCTCTCGAGCTACTCACAGTACTGTAGGTCTGTCCGTTCCTCTTGATGAGGAAGCTGGAGCAGTTCCTGATGATCATCCACTGCAAATGGGACGACATGTTGAACCTGTACAAACAGGAGAAAGTGTTACTGAAATAACATCCATAGCCAACTGAAAGCAATTTCCAAGCGCTTGCAACTGACAGGCGTCATTTGTTTGCTACCATTTTCTTAATAAAAACTAACGTAAGCGCTACCGGTTGAGTGGGGAAATTACGAGCCAGTGTGTGAGTATTGTAACACAAAATACATTGTGTATTTAACGTTTGAGCTTATCTCCATAAAACACAGAGCTGTTGTTACGTTGAAGGGCAGTTTGCTTGAGTTAGCTCCACTGCTCTGCCCTAAAGACGGATCGAGCACGACGAGGCCTAATGTGGGCGACGTGCTCACAAATATTCTTTACATTTTTACAGCCTACAGAGACATTTTCTGCCACCTGGGATGTACACAACAAGCAACACAACAATAATATATTTATTTCAGAGACTAAATACAAGTAGGGACACAAAACAAATTAACTTTAGTAACCGGCTATTAGCTGCCGAGGCGACCACGTTACCTTTTAGCGGAGGAAAAGGACCGGAGAGAGCGGAAACCTCTTTACGGATCCTCTGTCACAGATCATTGCGCGCCACTCACTACATTTTCTAAAACATTTACTATCGAACCGACATTTTAGCACATTTAAAACAAACACGCTGAGTCGTTATTATCGGCACTGTAGTTGTTTCATTAGTATCATGACGCTATATCCTACGTGAATGTTTTTTTACGGAGTACTACTTATCCGCAAGCCCAGCGGAGGAACATGTACTCACCGCTCCCTGTGAAAGCCCGACGTCATTAATGCGCGCCTCGTGTTTACAGACAGCCGTCCAAAATGTCTATATCCAAATGTCAGCTGTTCTCACCCTAAAAACGGCCCTCCTAATTTAGATTATAACGTAGTTGCATGTGGAGGGTAAGCACAGATTAAATATAACTGTAGAGAAAATTAGCATTTTTTTGGACGCAGATGTTGTGAACTGTTTTGTGGCAGTTGTCTGAATGTTGATGTGATTGGAAGCTATAAACCAAAAAGCTGTCAGCGGTCTAAGTCCTCTGTAAAACTGCTCATTACAAAGTTACGATGTGATGTAACATGGCAGCTGCATGCGGTGTCTTAATGTAAGTAGTCAAACATGGATGAAGAAGAAGATCTGGAGACACTTGGTGAGCAACTGTACAATCTGATTTACCCCAAACACAAAGAGACTGCTGGAAAACTCACAGGTGAGTTGACCCGCAGGGCAGATTGTTACTTATTTTCTTACATTAAAAATATGACCTATTAAAACCAAAGTTTCCACGCCTGCCTGTGTGTTCCAGGTATGTTGCTGGAGCTGCCAGGTACCGTCCTGAGTCAGATGCTGCAGGACGAGGCCACGCTGACCGCAGCCGTGGAGAAAGCCCTCAGAGCCCTACAGCTGGCACAGGAGCCCAGGTACAGCAATGGGAAGGGGGTTGCCAGACCTGATCTCCCTCCATCATCCTGAACAGGCTGGTCTTAAACAGTATGTGGGTCCTCATTTCTGAGGCTGATGCAATCCCAGCAGAGGATTTAGGTGCAGAAGGGCATATTAAATGTAACAGAGATTATTATTCCATTAAACAGTCTGAGGAAAGGTAGTTTTACCCATGAAGGTAACATCAGCTATTTACAGCCAAGTTTAGGTCAGTGTGTTATTTTAGGAACAAGATGTTTATGCTGTATGTCAGATTCTTAAAAATGGCACAGAACTACAAACTACACAAATTGTGTATTCTCATGTCACTGCAACTCTTTGCAGCAAGGTAAGATGTAAGGACGAAGATGATGTGTCCATGTCGTCTGACTCTCTGGGGGAGCAGCTGTTTGAGCTGGTGGATGTTTATAACACTGGCCACTCACAGAAAATCACAGGTAGGCAACCACTCCGGTGACTCAACAAACACCTAATAACTTACACATGCTTAATGTTTTTGAGCAGCTAAGGTTACAGTTTACAGTTAGACTGTAACAGCTGTGCTAAGTTCAGAGTGATTTCTATAACAACATACGTTTGTTTTTCTAAAACAAATTTCTCATTTGATTTGGTAAATGGCAAAATAAAAAATTGGTTTTGATTTTCCGCTTAACTGATTAAAACAGAGGATGAATCCTACTGACCTGCTGATCCTCTGACTTTTCCTCTAGCACCACTGAGGTTGAGATTTATAGTTTTGAGTGAAATGTCTTCACAACTGAAGTGAATTGCCATGACATGTTCCCATCTGGATATTTGTAAGCACTTCACTGATCTCTCTTTTCATCTAGCACCATCACCAGGTTAAAATTTATTTTATTTGTCCGATACTTTGCTTGAGGACCAAATAGCATCAGCCCGAGCTGTACTTTTATGTTTAGCAAATCTTAGCATGCTAACACCTTAAACAAAGATGGTGAACATGGTAAACACTACACCTGCTAAACATCACCATGTTAGCATTGTCTTTGTCAGCATGTTGCCATTCTAAAGTTAGCACTGAGCTCAAAGCATTGCAGTGCACCTAAGTACAGCCTCACAGAGCTGCTAGTGTGGCTGTGGACTCTTAGTCTTGTTATAATTTATATTCTGCAGATTAATGTATGAACAACGAGTGTGTCATACATTAAAATATGATCTGCTGTTTTTTAACAGGAATGCTTCTGGAGCAGCGCAAAGAGGCAGTTATAAACCTTCTTTCAGATCCAAAACAGCTGGAAGAGCAGGTGAACTTTGCCCTGAAGACACTTAAAGAGTATGTGACTTGTTACTGCTTGTTGAATAAACATTTGCATACAAGGGCACACATTCAATACTTAACAGGCCACTTGCTATTTAAATCTACAAAATAAAATATTTTAAGAAGCACCAATATTCATTGATAAATTACAGTTAAACCATTTGTTTGAAGTGATGTTCATGATGCTTCCCTTCAGGCAGAACCCGGAGGAGACAGACATCAGTGACTCGTCGGACACTGATGACACAGAGAGGCTGGGAGAGAAGATCTTCTCACTGGTGGAGGAGCTAGATCCACGTCATGCAAATGATATTACAGGTGACCTGATACTCCGTCTGTAGTAGCATTCCCTGTAAATATCCTCAATCTTCCTAGATGTAATATCTTTGTAAGTTTATCATTTTTCTTATTGTATATAGGCTTTGTAAGGTGCAGATAAAGATTAAATGTCTAAACATAAGGCTAATATATACAGTATATATCTCTATTTGTGCAGGTATGCTACTGGAGATGGACCCAACTGCTCTCCAACAGCTGCTCAGTGACCACACAATGCTGGAGGGTGCTGTTCAGAAAGCACAAGCAGCACTGGACACTTAAAAATGAACTCTTTCTACTTGAACAGAAGAGGACAACAACAGTTTACGCACAGAATAACACATTATACATATTTTAACGCATACTGACTTTTAATGAACTTGGATAACGTAATGCTGGGAAGAGCTTATACATCACTACAGGAGATCATGGTAATACAAGTTACCTATTACATAACCAGCTATCTTTGATTTATACTGATTGTTGAGTGGACTGTGGACAGTCAAAGTTTGATCTACTGTAAATGACTGAAGAGTCAAGTCAGCCTCTTCTTAACTGAAATGAATATTGCCCCTTCCTAATACGGGTGCTCACTTCACTGGTATGTGATTGTACAAAACATCAGAATCATTGTTCCTTTATGAAAAAGTTTACAGCAGGCTGTAAGAGAGGATTTACATGTAAGGCTACAAAAGAAGTGCTTATCTAGGTGTTGTCATGCTATGACAATTTATTTGATTTTCTGTACTGAAATATTGATCATACTGCTCATATTGATGTAACTGTAAGTTGATGCTAACACAAAATACAGCAGATTATATCTAAACTAAGGAAGCACATTTGGCCTGTCTGCCCATCACTGCTCCAGACTGGAATATGCTCCATATTTGTATAGCGCCTTTCTAGTCTTTTTGAACTCTCAAAGTGATTTTTACATTGACTCACATTCATACACTAAGCCTAAGTGCCTAACATTCACTCACTGAGCCTAAGTGCTCAAACAGAATCTAACATTCACACACTAGCAGAACAGCCAACAACATTTGGATGGACTGCCATGAAATTTTGTCCAGACGTTCCTTGACAATTATTTATTTATTATTACAAGTTAGCTTCATTTAGCTGACGCTTTTATCCAAAGCGACTTACAATTGCTATACATGTCAGAGGTGCTCCATGGAGGTGTGGGACCTCTGGAGCAATTAGGGGTTAAGTGTCTTGCCCAGGGACACAATGGTGTTCCCATTGGTGGAATCGAACCCACGTCTCCCACACCAAAGGCAAGCATCTTATCTATGTGCCACCCCTAATAACATTGATGATTTTTATCTAACACTATCATCACGTTGAAGTTTCAGTTTGTCTGATACTTTGGTTATATTAAATACATAAATACCTATGAAACTACTGACAATCCTATCGGCCTCCGCTGTAAGTTACTTTGTGTTCTAGCTAATTAGCAATTGCATGCTAACACGCTAAACTAAGAGGGTAAGCATGCTAAACATGATAGATGCTTAATGTTAGCATGTTAGCATTAGCATTGTGAGTATGTTAGCGTGCCAATGTTAGCATGTAGCTCTAAGCACTGCTGTGTCTTAAGTACAGTCAGAGACGTTTTGGTACAGTCTCCCAAAATCATCTCCAGGAACCCTCGACAGCTGCTCGTGAGAAGACAGTTGTACTGTAACATATCAATACACATAAATATAGGAAAATGAACAGATTTTTGTCATGTCTATTCTAGATTTTAATTTTTTCACACCTCAATTTTATTACATTTTCCATTTTTGTTTCTTCCTCAATTTTCTTCCATTCCATTGTTCACTAACTGAAGTCTTTTAAAATCAAGTAAAGTGTCGGAATAGTGGATACATTTTTTCAGAGTAAACAGATGTTTATAAATGCCAACTAACTAGTGCTAGTTTGTGCCTCTCATTTATTTTAATCACAGGTATAGAATCGGTTTCTCCAAAAGGTAAATTCTCTGCAATGTAATTTTTCTCAAATTGTGCTGTTTTCTATCCAAACGAAGATGGCAGCCAGTGGCTACCTGGATAAGAAACAAGACTTGCAACTTGGGAAACGGATTAAAAGTATTTTTTCTCCTGCCCCAGACAGAACATTTTTTTCATCCCAAACAACCTTTTGGATTTTTCAAACATTGCTGATTAATCATCTTTTAGATAAATGGATGGTTACCCCTATGAATCGATGCTAATACATCAGCCACAATCTAGGGCTACTATTTAGTGGTTTGAAACGGTTACAAAAATGGTGACCACTTGGATTGCATTTACAGTATATTAAGTAGAAATTAACTGTAAATCCCCTCAGCCATCCAAATGCTCCAGGCTACCTGGCCTTATTCATCATGCTTGGATTTCCTGTAGAATACCATGTAAAATTTGCCTTCCTCTGCCTCTCCCACACACAACAGCTTTGATTATGCCTTTAATATTAAATACTGTTATTGATCATTTTGAAGCCATTTTCATTCTCATCTGCAGCTCCACTGGTTTTGTTGCAACTCCCAAACTGTTCTAATATTGAATTTAATGGTAGTCTTTATTTTAAAAAACAAATTTCTGTAATGAATGAGGCCAACAGACATCTTTCAAAGTGCTACAGAGCGCAAAAAATAACTTTATTACCAATTCGTTTCCACCTTTTGTATTTACGGTTTTATGTCAAGAATTTTACATGAGGAATCCTAAAACATTGAGGAAAACAATTGCTTCTCTGAAACAAAAGGGGACCTTTTAAAATCATAACCTGATATCTACAAAATCATTAAATCAAACATTTGGGGTGATAAATGATTGAATTAAAATCATCAGTAACTGAAAATGACAAAGTATTTAGAGTATAATTAGCTCTCATGTCACAATTTACATAAATATTTGTCTGCAGAAGCGGCAAATACAAGAGTCCACGTCATATCTGGTGAATCATAAATCAATTTCTTCAAAGCTAATCAGAAATAATTAATTGCTTTCCACACACACCTTTATTACTACAGCTCATAAATACAATCAATCTGATATACAAATATTTGGATAGATTTATTTTTAGTAACATTTAAAATGCAGTTTAATCCCAATTCCTGCTACTCTGAAGACCACCCTTCATTTCAGTGATATTGTCACCTTTCTCAGAGGAAAAAGCGAAGCCTAACTTGGACGAAAGACCCTGACACATCTTTAAAGTTGAGAGTTGCTGATGGGCAGGGAGGGAAATTAAATAAATATCGGAAACAAGCAGCATCCTAACAATACAGATGTTCTCCACTTTCAGCTACGGGTCTTTTCTTGTGTCTTTCAACATCCATCCTTTACCGGAGGGCGACTGGGTTAAAGCAACACAGCAGACAATGCACTATTGACACGATTCATTCTCACACAAATCTCCAGTTGACAGAGGAACTCTATAGAGCTGCAAATGCATATATAAGTCCACAATATGATTTTTTTTTTTTTTTTTTTTTTTTTAAAGTGTCACTTTCTTTCTATCCATCATACATACAATCAGTCAGTCAATCAAACATGGACTTTTGGACTTTAGACACAAAGGGGAAACTAAAACAGGACAGTGTTATGTTTGAGGGGAAGCTGGACAGCTTAGAGGAGCAACATATTTATTGTACTAAATTATGCCTTCATGAACAGACAGTTTTGTGTATGAATGCATCCATGGATAAGCCTTTGTTAAAACCCATTTTACAACGGTCTGTTTGGATGCAGGAAAAAGCCCTTCATGGAAACACCGTGCCTGTGAAAATTACACCATTGACAAATCTAGAACCAAAGAGAAAGATGACAGAGTGGTTAAGCTGTTGGACAAAAGGTTGACATGATGGTGATTACGCTCTTCTTAGGTGTGAGGAAAAATAGAAAGGGTCTTTTAGACAGAGAGCAGTATGTCCATGTGCTTCCAGGTAGGATATCACTCTATCCAACAAGTCTGTTTGCACTATCTCTCTGCAAAATTGATGTTTACTTTAACACTGGGTACTGGCGCTGACCACCCAAACGACCAGCGCGGTGTCCTCCTGATGGTGCACTTGTCTGGAAAAAGGGGGGGGAAGTGAAAAGGAAGAATGAGAATGAGAGTGGCATTTTACAACTGCAGATCTATTAAAACTTTCTTTTTAAAACCCTCACCTGTGCAAACTGTGCAGGGTTATAAAAGGTGACACCGCCAGCGGTTGGAGGTCCCGGGGCAGGATGACTCTGCAAAGGACAAGATGAGTTACTACAGTGTGTGCAGTGTTACTGTCCCATTACCTCTATGGGCAGAGACAGAGAGGGGGATGCACACAATGGTTTGGCAACATTTTAAAACAGAACACAAGCAAAAGTAACGACGAAGAGTACTTGGATCCACAGAGTGGCAGCATTACAAACCACTGTTTCACTTTTTATTAATAACTATGCAAGCTTTATGATGGGTTATTGAAGCTGTGAGGTCTCATGACAAAAAGCAAGCGAGTCGTCCTGCAACAGTCTCCAGCATGCCTTACTCTGATCTATGGCTCAGTTACCCAGCGACTTTCAAGAGAAGTAGATGGTTCACTTCTGTAGTATACACAAAACAGAGTCTACAGCCTTGCCTGTGGCTCTATGAGGCTGTACTTAGGGTCAGCAATGCTCTGAGCTAAATGCCAATGTCAGCATGCCAACATGCGCACAATGACAATGTAGGGATAGATTATGTTCATAATCTCAGTTTATCATGCTAACATTTTCTAATTAGCGATAAACAGAAATTGCAGGTGATGGGAATGTCATTAGTTTTGCAGGTATCTGGTCCAAACCAACGTGTTGGACAAATTGAAATTTTGACCTAGTAGAAAACGCTTGATTAAAAGCGAAGTGATCCCCAGACTCACTAGGGTTAATCCTTTTAGCAAGGCTATAAAAAAGTAAGTTTAATGCAGTTACTGCATTAGTTTTAATTTGTTGACCATTCGCTGGGTTTGGTAATTGATCATCAATGATACAGAGTTAAGTTAGTAATGCTGGAGACAGCAGGCAGGGGAGCAGACAGACATCCTTGGTCGAATGGGCGGTGAAGCTTCAGGTGCAAATGGTGAAGCGTGTTACTAGTGATGTGGTGAGCTGGATGGGTGGCAGGCAGGGGTGAGTGTGGACCATTGGAGGCCCAGCTAGAGGTACCTGGTTTAAATGCTGACTCACTTCGCGTGATAAAGAACTCATTGAGCTAGAACGTGAGAGCTAAAGACAGCATGGGGGAAACAAACAGCAGACAACAAAAAGACAAACCCATATTAATAAATTCCCATGCACTGGATTAGATATTTCCACTATCCACCAGTTCAGAATGAACTTAAATAAATCAGCGTTAGAAAATGATGATTCTTTAAGAAACAGACATGGAGAGAATTAGATTATAAGAGCAAATGGAACAGATATTTTAGCCTCTGCAAAGGCTGCACATTTAGCATGATTATGGGGAAAGACTTTAAGTTGACATGCATGCATTCTCATGTTCTTTCGTACGCCCTGTTACATTAACTTACATTCATACAAATAAGCAAACTACACACACACACACACACACACACAGGCTGTTAGGGTTTTCAGCATCATGATTCAGTCGTGCCGTGATACAGTAGCTGTTGACCGCAACAATTTGTCTTACCTCTCCGGACTGTGAGCCATCAGGCACAGTAGGACCTTCTGGGGCAGGCGGTAACAACGTTGGCGTGAACATCTAAACAGATTCATGAAAGTGCAACAGAAAAGAATGTGGATGAGTAGCTGTTCGGCTTTGTACTTCATGTTGAATGCCAAAATATTATTTTTAATATTATTAAATTATTCCTTAAAGTAAAAGTTTTATATTATTATATTTATTTTATGGTGAACTTACTATGTGAACCATTTTTTTTTTTCTTCCAGAAACTCACAAGAGTTCACCAATAATAACAAAGAGATACCTGTGGAGCAGCGCTGGCGTTTGGTGAATTCTGCTCCAGATTTCCTCCTTCACTGCCCTCTAGAGGTTGTTGATCATCAGGCGCTACACAAGGGGGATACAGAAAAAGATCTCATTACTTCAATCCTTAATTGTACTGCAGCTTCTCCTTCCAAAATAAACAAGAAAGTCCACAACCATCAGGGGTGCCTTGTTTATTTTACAATCATCATGTAACAGTTTGTTTTAACACATACCTGAACTAGGCACAAATAGGCTGGGGGGCATGGCCATTGGTGCCAAAGGAGCAAAGATATCTGCAGGAGCAGGGGCTGATCCACCTGGTTTAGCAGTTCTGCTTGGGTTCAGAACATCCACATATCTGCTCCTTGTGCCTGAGAAGAAAGAAACACATCTGAGTGGTAAGAAATGTGTGTGAATGCTGACTGACTGCTTTTGTTGAGACAATTATTATGTATGGTGTCTCCTTTATTTTCCCACAACTTGTAACTCAACTGTCAAAAGTATCACGCAGTGTCAAGCATAATGTTTGTGAAGCCACAAGCCACAGCATCTAACACTCATCTTACCTGCCTTCCTGGAGAACATGTTGACAGGAGGACCGCCACTCGGTGGTGCGGCAGGCCCTCCAGGGCCAGGCATCTGAGGCATCATGGGGAAGCCAGAGGGAGGTGGTGGAGGGGGCTTACTCTGACAGATTATAAGAAAACCATAAGATCAGACGTTGTTGAGCTATAAAGATTTTAGTTTCTCAGTTTAGACCAGTCAATTATGTCTTGTAGACCAATTTTACAACATTACAGACCTCCTCTTCAGGCTCATTCAAGTCGACCCATCTCTGCTTTTTTTCATCCCACACAATCTGACAAAAAAAAACAGTGCTCTATCAGTACTGGTCATATGTAAATAAATATGTATGCAAAAATGTGAAACTGAATACAGAGGAACACTATAATAAGACATGCACATATAACTGCTATAACTTACAGATTTGTTTTTGTCATCTGGCAAGTGAGCCTCATTCTTCCCCTTCCTATAGAGCCAGTTTAGCCAGCCACCACCACCAGTCTGTGTAAAAGATATTGTACTAATCACTAGCGAACGCTTTAGGCGCACCGATTGAACATCTGAATGATTCTGTGTGAATATGAACCTTTTTCGGGGAGTCTTTTTTGACTTTCTTGGCCTCTTCTTTGCGGGGCTGTTCAGGAATTGAAGGCGGCGGTGGAGAGGCCTGCTTGGCAGACGAGTTGCTCCGCTCTCTTCCGCCAGAGTAAGTGGAAGATTCAGAGGTGGTGCGAGAGCGACGTCCTGAAGTCTGTAGACCAGAAAATACCGCTGAGATTAATATATATACACATTTCTATTGAGCTTCAAGAGCAAGACCTTGTTTTTGGGGTGCCTTGACATGGAAAGGCTTCCTGTATTCCATTTTCTATAATTGTGTATGGAAGCTATTTCATACCATATGCCATTATTGTAAATATTTTGATACTGATGTTGAATTCCTAACTTGCCTGCATATGCTGCTACCAAATCAAGATGTAGGTTTTGTCAATGTATACAAAGATACTGCATATATTTTCCAGTATTTTTCTTTTTTACTTTCCACTTTGTGTCCGACAACATTCAGTAAATTTTCTGGAAACTAAAGCAAAGTTAAGATGCCATGTACGATTAGCTGTGCAGCGCTATATACTGCGCACATGAGCAAAAACAACCTGCTCCATAACGGTTCTGAAAACAGGCTCTGGACAGATTAAACAGAACAACCCTCAGATATAAAGTCTTTTAGCAGTTTATATCTGACACACACATACACACCATATGCATTGAAGATTGTGAAGCAGTCCTCGATCTCCTCCCAGGACCCTGCAACGCCAGAAAAGACAATGTTGGTTTTCTATAAAATCTACGCAACACAAAACCAAGTGCACTTCTATGGAGAGAGAATTGTGATGGTGCTGAAAGACGGAAGGACCTTTTATGTAGATATTCTGACAGCCAGATACTGACCATGTGAGCCATGTGGTCATAGAAGTCCATTTTCGGTGTGAAAGAGCTTCTGGGTGGTGAGGATGATATTGGTTGACCAGTGTGCATCTCCGGTGGGGCCTGGGACATGTGCTGTCCGGTTGGCATATGCCCGGGAGAAGGGGGCATGTGATGAGGCATCTGGGGTGGTGGGTGGTTCATCCGTGTAGGTGAATTCAGCACCTGAGGGGCCATGTGTGGTGACATTTGACCCAGTTGAAGAGATGGGGGACATGGCTGCTGATGGGTTCCTGGATACATTTCTGACTGCTCAGGTTGAGGCTGGAAGGGAGGAGGGGCAAAACCAGGATCCTGTGGAGGGTAGCCTGAGATCTGGCCTGGTGGTCCACTTGGGGTTACAGGGTAGAACTGGGGCACATCATTGGAAGGTAAAGGCTGAGGAGGGGACATCCCATCTTGGAGGATGGAGGTGGGAGCTGAGAGAAAGTAGGAGAGATGAGATCTGATGCATTTTAAATCTGGCTCATAATAAAAAGGAGACCACATGAGCACTATTTCAAAAATGTACAAACC
The DNA here is from genome assembly GCF_021292245.1 of Micropterus dolomieu. Classification (NCBI taxonomy): domain Eukaryota; kingdom Metazoa; phylum Chordata; class Actinopteri; order Centrarchiformes; family Centrarchidae; genus Micropterus; species Micropterus dolomieu. The sequence continues at coordinate 9,510,755 of NC_060162.1, read as the reverse complement.
TGGGGGCATCAGCTGTACTCCCTGCGGTTGAGGACCGGGCAGTAGTGAGCTCATTAGCGGGTTGTCAGGGGCGGGGCCATCCAACTCCACAGGCATGTTGTAAGGTTCTGGTGGACTGTGCTGGTCCAAGTCAGAGCTGTGGCTGCTGCAGTCAAACTGTGTAGGTGTTGGTCTGCCTTCACTGTATGTAATCACCCCTGTCTAAATAAGTCCAGCATCGAACATTTGTTACATAGAAACTACCAGGAACCACCAACTAGTTACAATTAAGTCCAAAGAGTACAATGCCTGAATGCCTATACACACAACTAAATACTTTATTTAGAATATCCTTTGTAGTTAATATGTGCAAATTTCTTTTTTCCCTCCTCACCCTGATCTGTCCATCCAGCTGTCTGAGGTGGATCAGCCAATCAGGCTCATTGAACAACTCCTGCTCTGGCTTCTCCTTCAGTTGTGGATCAAAGAATCGCAGCTTCTCTGACATCTGTCAACAAAAAAAAACCCATACAATTACATTGGTTAGAATTCAGAAACTAGTCCATATCTATACATATCTGCACAGAGGAGGCACAGAGGGAAAGAGAAGACAGAGAGTGAGGGCATACCTGTATGATTTGGCTAATGAAAACAGGAGAGTAGTAGGAAGGCTGCGTGAGGACAGTCCTAGAAATAACTTCACAGTAGTGGAAGGCCTGAGCACTCAGGCCGGCTTCAGCCAAGCGGCATGCATAGATCAACTTGAACACCTAATAAGAGACAATAGAAAGGAGAGAACAGTGTTATTCCTCTGTAGTTTAATCTCAAGATGTTCTATGTGCAATGCAAACACCTCTTTAGTTGTCAGCACAGACCAGTCAGTGCAAAAAATGAAGTTTTTAGGACACCACCTCTATAAGAGACAAACTGTGTGTTTATTGGATCATTCATTTGTCAGTAAAGACCAAAAAAAGTCCTACCTGGAAATTGGGTAGTGAGCACGGCTGGGAACCCAGAGACTGAGCATACTCATAGGCTTCAGTCCTTTGGATTGCTTCGTTGGTTGCAAATTGGTAAAAGGGCAAACTGAAGTGAAGAGACAAAGATATGGTTATATGTGTGGCATATTACATGCAAACTGTATTGTGGTATGCGTGTGCCTGCCTCTGTCTCTAACCTGTGGTTGGAGCCAATCAGAACCATCTTGGTGCTCTTCTTTGTGAAAACTCCCAGCCCAACTTGGGCCATCAAGTAGCAGAAGTGTGCAGCATCAATCAGCCCCTTTGAAGCTGCCACACAAAATCAGTGCAGACAGAATGTGACGTAACATGTTTGTTTTTGGTGAAACATGAAAACCTTTTTTTTTTTAGGTCAGTGCAGGAGAGATTTTTGATCCAATCCTACCGAGAGTGTCGCCCATGGTGGTGATTGTGCGAGTGTCCAGGTCCAGGGCCTGGGTGAGGTTAGACAGCACCATGGCCAGGTGAGGGCGCCAGTCACCCCATTTCTCCTCTCCGCAGCACTGTATGAATACAAATAAATATCTATACTAAAGTGGCATGCAGTACTGCACACTTGACAAGCACTACGTGTGCACCTTCTTCAGAATAATTGTGCAAAAATACCAAGTGGATTAAAAGGAAGAAGGGAGATGCAATACTTACAGTGGCCGATGCAGGCATCCTCCCTGACATCAGCTGGTATACTGTCTGGAGAGGGTCATTGATAGGCAAACTGTTGGCAAACCTAAACAACAAAGACAGACACATTAAATATTACAGTTTAAAATTTGTAAAAACAAACCGATCACGTGATAAAGTTGCAACCAAGTTTACGAGTCACAACCTTTTATGTCACCAGTACTTTACCTTGTCATGACACGTGCATGCGTCCTGTTGTCCATCTTACTGGCCAACAGCAAGGCGTGGCCCCACAGACCTCCCTTCATAGCTGCTTCTAGGGCATCCTATTCCAGAGAAGAGAAGAAGATACTTTTATTGTCACATACAAATACATGTTGTGAAATTCATTCTCTGCATTTAACCCATCCCTGAAGGGAAAGTGGAACTCATTTCAGATTTCATACGATATTAGTTAAATGACAGTATATGTAATACAGTTAAAGAGAGTATTTTTTTACCTTCTTGCGGCCAAACAGCAGCAGCTCCCTGAAGCGTTCCGTTTCCTTGCCAATGTTCTCTGGGACAGTCATGAAGGTGTCAGATAAGAGGGATAGCGGTCCAGCTCCCGGCTCCTCCTCAGCTCGTGCCAGCGGTTCATTGTTAAAATCAATCAAGTTGGCTTCGTTAGGACTTTTGCCTGGTAGCCAGACAGAGCGGTGCTCCTTCAGCAAGAGGTCAGCGATGTCCGTGCCAACCACAGTCTTATTAGCAAAGAGTATCACAGTGAAAAAGTTGTTTCAGGCAAATATACAAATGTCACATTCCTTCTTTCTATGTCTGACAGATTTGCAGTTACGTCTGCACAGTCTTACCCCGTTCTGTCTACAGAGCAGCATAATGAAGTCCCAGAGCAGGCGAGCAGAGTCCCTGTCCAAGAGGTTGTTGTCACGAGAACACTCCAGGGCTTTGTTCTGGGAGAACTTTATCACATCCACCTTATGGGTCTCCTCCCTGAAGGACAGGACACAAGATGTGAGAGAGGTAAGCAGTGACTAATGAAACTAATCCTACCTGTTAGACATACTGATATCAAACCAGCAGAATGGTGATTTGCTTTCCACTTGTTACTCGTTTGCTAGTACTTAAATTCTTGACACGTTTTAAGATCTACATTGTCAGTAAGAACCAACTGGCTTTGGACTGAGTGACACAGACGAGGAAAGTCAGAAAGTATTGAGAGACAGAATAATACATGTTGGTTTTGGTCTTTCCATGGAATTTGTTGACAATAACAAAAATACACAATTTTTCCAGCCTTGCCCTTTAAAATGTTAGTGACTCAAAGCTATTTGTGGTGGATAAAAAGGGCAGAATACACTTACTTAACAAGAGGTCCAGGGAAGGCTCGTAGTTCTGCCTGATCTTGGGTATCCTGCAGCATGGTCTGCAAATACAGACGTGATTCAAAATATTACTTTATACAGCCTAACACTGTAACTGCAAAAATGTGCTGCAGAAACACATGCAAAATACTAATCTTATTTATAATAATATTTATGTGTGTGGTTTAAGATAATTTACCGTTATAAATAAGTGTCAATGTTCAGCCTTCTAAAGGAGAAGATGTGTCTGTATTTTTAATTTCCTTGAAAAAAGAGGAACTAGTGCTCTCAATGGCAGATCATCCCATTTACAACCACAGTATGTCAAACACTGCGAGCTGGACTGCTCCACCGATATTAATAATGATGATGATATTACAATCATTAAACACCCCTGAATCAGAAACACCTTTAACAGGCTTTTATTTTAAGGGAACCATATTCTGTTTTATTTTCCCACTGTGCAGACACTGAAACAATGATGATACTTTATAACTTACAGTATGGCATCAAAATAGTGTTTGTTTAAATTCTTTCTTGCTGTCGCTAGCTCTTCATAAACTAAACACAATGGATTAAAACATTCTACATTAAGGTGCTGAAATAAAATCTGTTAAAAATGTACCTCCATGTTGTAAATATCAACTAGAGCAGGCTGCCCAGCTGAGGGGAGATTGGGCAAAACTTGGACCAGATGACCACCAGGTCCAAAGCGGGCACAACGGTGGGGTATGGTAAACTTCTCTGGGGTTGCAGGACGAGGAGGAGCTAGAGGACAAAGCAGGATGGACAGAAGAAGGAACCAGTGTTTGATGTCCCATATCTAGTGGTTTAAATAGTATCTGAAATCCTTTACTATCCAATTACTAATCACTTAATGCCAATTTTCTTGAAACTAGGGATTGTATACTTACGTTGCTCAGGGGCAATCCAGGTGCTGTCTGCCGTGTACTCAGAGGGATAGAGGTACTGGCCGTAGTTCTGGGAAGCATCAGTCTGGTTCGGGTACTGTCCATAGGAGTAGTCCACAGCCAAAGTGGATGATGTGGTGTCATAGACTGCTGACACCAAGTCAGGCTGGCTTCTGTATACCTGACTCTGCAGGGTTGGAAGACAAACAGAGATAATTTTTCAAACAGAAAGACCAATGAAACATACATGCAAACACCCAGTTGTACAAGTCAGTTGCACACAATTAAAGACCAACCAACAACCAATTAATACTTAAAAAATCATTTCAAGAGCAGAGTTAGCTGTTTGTAAAGTATGCTACCAAAAACATTTTGCTTTCAGAATGAGCTGCTAGGAAGGTATCTATATTTTAAGCCTATGCTGCTGAGATATAAATTGGGATGCTGCTGAGAACTTAATGCAAGTCACAATAGTATAAGTGTGGAGTAGATGGTGCAGCTGTGATAAGCATTTAGAGAGTGGAAGGAGGTTAGTCTGAATGTCAACACATTTCACTCAAGGTGTCATCAGTCTTACAACATAAAAACATGTTATGTAGCAATTATCAGCCATTCCAAAATATACGCTATGTTTCTACATAGTATAGTGACCATACTAAAATCTAAGAAACTGTTTGAATGAAGCAGCTGAGGACCAAGAGAGACTGCTGAGACTGCTTGAAAGCATAGCTAATAGTAAAGAGCAGATGCTACAGGGGATGTCATGGAAAAGCAAGCACTAGCTATGTGTTGGCTGCACCCTTAAAATGTGATAGTAAAACATAACAGAAAAAGATCCCTTAAAGCAATGGTTCCACTTATTGACTTTCTTGCCAAGAGAGAGATGAAAAGATTGATACCACTCTGATGTTTATAAATATGAATATTTGTAGCCGTTTCCAGTCTTGTAAGTGAATCTAACCAGCTGCTGGCTGTAGCTTCATATTTAGCAGTTCCATGTTCTCACTCTCCAATTAACAACCTTAAAATAAACCAGGGGAAGATGAAGAGTTTGTGAATGCAGGAAATTATACTCAACTTTTCTTTCCAGCTTCAGCTGTTTAAAAATTGCAGCTCACAAATGGATCCACAAAATCTCAAATTTGTTCCATCTTGAAACATGTTGCCCAAACTCTTACCATACAATTAATTTCAAAGAGCATTTCATCACAAGTATCAAATATTTACAATCTGAACAAAGCCCATATCAAAGCCATAATCTTTAGAACATTGAAATTTAGCCATTGTAATGTTTCATAGCAGTGTCTATAATGTCAGCTTTATCTTTTTCAGAGAAATCCACTGCCCGCCCATGTGGAATATAAGGTCACTGGGACAGCACTCTGTGCAGAAAAGATTCTTAGCAAGCAAGTTGAACAGTAATGTAAAGTATGATATAATGAAAGTAAAAGCAGTTAAATAAAGAAGCCCTCCAATGTCAACAGGAAATCCTTTGCTGCATCAATATTAGAAAACCTGGAGAAATATTTATGAACGCGGTATAACTCCAAGATCATAGTTAAAACGGATTTAGGAGCTGAGACAGAATAACATAGCATCACCTGTCCTGATTGGCTGTCAAGTTAATACGATGGATGGGTTTTGCCTTTAGAAAGGAGGCTGGGGGTGGGGATTAGTTTTTAATGTAGAGCTAAACAGAGCCAGGAGAGGAAAGGTGGAAGTGTGGTGTTTGCAAGGATGGTGCTCCTTTGTCTGACAGCAGTTTATAGCACGGCATCTAAAATATGTCCACAAGTGGTTTAACCTTTGAGCCCCTGTACTGTGGTTACGCCAAACAACTGCAACAGGTAAAAACACCATTGCATGCAAGAATAATCTGCACATTTACCTGTTGTGACCCTGAGCTGAAGCTGCTTCGTCTACTGTGGTGGCTGTGAGAACTGTGCACGCTGTGTGCCGACTGCTCGCTGTGGACGCTGCGTCTGTCAAACTCATCGGCGTACACTTCTCCACGCCGACGGTAATCATCGTCAAAACTGGCATCATAACCAGGATAGTACCGCCACTGATCATCATAGCCCTCTTTCCTGTGAGTAGAGGGTATAGTGTTTGTAAAGCCAACAGCACAACAACAACTACGTGTTAACTACCTGTTGTAGAATGTAGCCCATGTAAATTCATAAATGTAACAAACACAGCAGAAGTAATCATTTTTAGCAAGGCTAAACAAGTCTATCATCTGACAGATTACACCTACACTAGGTACTGCTAGTTTACACACAGATTAACCCTTTCTTACATAGCTCCATCATTTACCAAATATGCACCAATGTAATAGCAAACTTGAGTGTGCAAATGGTTTTCTCTGCATACCTGGCAGGATACATCTGTTGATTATAGTAGTTTTCTCTGCCTCTGTAGTTCTCATCATAATTAGTCCAGTAGGACTGATCATAGTAACCTCTGTATCGCGGGTCATAGTGTCCATAGTTGTATCCTTCCAACAGAAAATGTTCAGAGGAAGAGAGGGAGATTTATATCAAATACCATTTCTATGAAAACAACAAAAAAATAATTTACACCATATGTAGAGAATGAGAAGGAGAAAATGCATTCAGATTCATACTAGTAAGTAATCACAGCTTTCAACCCTGTGGCTCATACCTCCATAATCATAGTGCTTGGCGTAATCTGCATAATATTCACTATAGGCACTTCGGTTTGCTCTCTGGTAATCGTCATAGCCTTGCCTGTGGCAGAAAGCAAGCAAAAGGTGAGATTCACAACTTAAGTACATAAACAGTCTAGACATACTTGAGAACATAATTTACATGGAACAAAACCAAACTCACAGTGAGGGATTCCTTACCTAGTTCTCAATATTATCATTAATAAATAAGCCACTTAAAAATGCATGAACAAATTTACGACAAGCGCTGACTTGTACATCCTACGTAAACAATGGTGTACGCCTGAGAAACACTTTGACCAACCTGGATAAGGGTCTGTCAGAGTACTGACTGTTCCTGGAGCTGGGTCGGTCTGGCTGAGGCTCTCTGTACTGGTAGTTTGGATCACGATAAGCTGGGGTCTGCCCTGCGCCATACCAAGGATCTGCTCTACTCCTGTATTGACCATCCTGAGAAATAAAAGCATTTTCTGTTCACATTTTTATATTTCATAGGAGCAGTTGCTCATGCATGATATTCTTATGCATGTTTATCTTATAAAAAAGTGGCAGATGAATACATTCACAAGCTAGCATACAAAAAAGAACTTTCCACTTACTTGATAATATTGGTGTGCTCTAGGATCCCCAGGTGGAGGTGGGTACTGGCCAGGAGGATAAGGCGCTCTGCCATCAGGGTATTCACCATAATTACCATAATAGCCACCATATATCTGCCCTGGCACTGGAGCAGGGGGTCCATAACCTTGCTGGCTGCCTGCAGAGGAGGGTGGTCGAGGTGGCTGGGATGCTCCTGGAGGTACTGGTCCTCGCGGCCCTGGAGGGTATACTGCAGGAGGAGGAGGAGCAGCACTCTCTGCGGCAGTCACCTGTGCTGGAGCTGGATACCGGCCACTGAAGGGTTGTGCTACACTCACCGGAACAGGAGGAGCATCATTTTGTCCCTGCAGTGCAGCCTGAGAATCTGATGTCTTAGGAGGTTCAGCTGGTGGCGGCTGGGTGATTGCAGCTGCTTGGGAAGGTGCTGGTGGTAACTGTGGGGTAGATGAAGAGGCAGGGGTCTGGACAGAGGCATTCCCTTTCCCCCTTACCCCCTGCTGAGCATCTTTGGTGACCTGTAGGTAAAATCCATTACTAGACTGTGGAGACTCGTTTAGAGAGGAAGGATGGCCAGATGCTTGGCTTTGAGCTTGTGATTGGTGCATAGAAAAATCAAGCAGTTCATAATTTGATGGCTGATTATGGTTAGAGACAGGAGCAGTCACAAGAGAAGCTGGTGGATTAACTTGGAGAGCAGAGTGGCCGTCTCCACCCAATGATTGGCCTCTTAAAAGAGGAGGGCAGACTGGGTGAGGCAGCGGCGAAGCAGTTATGTCTGATGTTGCCGCTTCTGTGTTGTCTTGGGTCAGATTGAGCGGGCCCTGGTTAGAGGCTGAGGAACTGAAGCTTACTGGTCCAGGGACAAACAGTGGATTCTGATTAGAGGTTACTGAAGGTGGTTGGGAGGTACTAGCACCCTGCCCCTGTGAGAGTGATCTCACAGGTGGGGTAGTTTCCCTAAGGCTACTTTGACTGGCTGCTTGTGCAGGCGTACTGGGGGGAATCACACTGTAATTGGACACTGGTGGGGCAATCAAAACAGGCTGGTGGAGCGAGTCGGACACAAGGAGAGACGCATAGCCCAGGTTGCCTTGTGAGTCAGTTGGCTCTGCCTCACTCACCTTTGGTGGGTTCTCTAGGTTTTCTGAGTGTTGCTGTGAAGTTGGCTGGATTCTCTGCAGGTCCAGTGGGCCATCCTCTGGAGGTTGGATGACATCAGCACTAGGCTCTCGTAAAGGGGCAAGAACTGTCGGGGCAGCTGGGGCTAGGAGGATGTTAGCGCCCAAGCTAGTAGGATCACTCTGAGCCCACAGAGTAGTGGCAGGGCTCTCACAGGGGCGACTGGCCCCAAAAGCACGGGATGAAGGTCGAGAGTGAGAATGAAGCACCGGGTGTGTCAGGTGAGGTACACCACCTCCAGCCCCAGCAGCTAGGTGATGGCCTGGGCCGTATATATTTTCCATATTATCTGGTGGCTGCTCCAGGTTGCCAGGTATAGAATCGGGACCTCCTTCCACTACCACTTTAGCCCTATCAACTTCAGGAGGACGCACTCCAACTCCATGTGATCGCACAGGTTCAAAAGAGCTGTTAGCACTGGCCTGAAAGATACCTGTTGGTTTGGGTGGGCTAGGTGTGGGGGGCCACATCTGCTCCAAGGAGCTCTGTTGCGCGCCCATATCTCCAGCTGGAGACGTGTCAATCTGCTCAAAGTAGCCTCCAGTGGCTGCAGACAGGTTTGCTTCATCAGTGAGACGTGGACTTTCCTGCTGAATAAAGGTACCTACTACTCCCTGATGCCGACGAGTGCCAGTTCCACTTCCATGGCTCATATTGCTATAGTTGGACGACACACTGGCAGGCCTCATTGGTCTTGGAATAGAATCTGGAGTCTCCAGGTTAGGCCCGGTTTCAAACTGGTCTCCTCCATGAGCTGCAGGAGCTCCAGGACTGCCATGGGTTTCACTGGGTAATACTTCCAGGTTTGGTACACACTCCAAATTCTCCACATGGTCGTAATGGGAATCAGGTGGTTTCTGGGATGTGTGATTGCCATCATTCATGTATGGTAGGTGTGAATGATCTTGCAGAGAAGGTCCTTGGTAATCCAAAGGAACATCTGCATGGCTACTGTGGGCTTGTGGGTTGCTGTGGTGCTGAAAAGATCCAGGAATGCCATTCACAGCTTTATTTCTCTCTCCAGCAAGTGTTTCTTCATTTTCCACATCATTGTCTTTGAAGAACATTGAGAGTGTACCAGACTCCTGAGAGAATGGAACTGGAGCAGGGGCAGAACTAGGGTTAGGCCCAGTGTTGGACGCATGTTGAGATCCAGCAGAGTCAGGCCGGGCCTGAGGATGGCCCAGGCCAGTCCCCATTTGGTGGTAGCCTGAGTCCTGTGGAGGTTGGTAGAACCATGAGTCCTGGGGGGCAGAGCTTTGGCTAAAGTAGCTCTGAGTTTGGAAGTGGGAATTTTGCTGCTGAGGGGTATTTGGGTCAGGCCATTGAGAACTAGGGGTATTTACAGGGTTCTGTGGAGGAACAGGAGCCTGGATCTGGGGATGTCCCTGTTGTGTTGGAGGGGTGTGGGTGTTGTGACGGGGTGATGGGGTATGGGAAGGGTACATCTGTGTGTGCGGAGGTAAATTAAAAGGCTGTGGTGGAGGGTCACTAGTAGGCTGGAAATAGTTCTGAACAGAGGGAGGTCGACTTCCATGATCAGGGGCCCACTGAGAAGAGGAGGTGGTGGGAGGCACTGGCTGTAAGGGCACAGGCTGAGGAGGATGCGGTCCTTGAAATTCTGGGTTAAAAGGTGTCTGACTTAGTGGTGGGGCCAAGGCCACAGGTGGTGGTTCTGTGGCCATGGATGGTGTCTGTTCTCTTGAATTAAAATAGCCCTGTTCACTATTTGAGGACGCATATCCCGCAGGACTAGGTGCTGGGAAAACACCAGGATTTGCAGTACTGTTAGGGTTGAACAGGGTCACCCCTGGCAGAGAGGATGGCAGAGGACCAGGGGGGGCAGCAGAGACATCATTCAGTGTCTGTGGTTGTGGAGGCAGCCCTGAGCCAGCTTGAGAGTACATGGTGTTAGGTGGGGCTTGCATTGGTGGAGGGTTGCTGTTGGGTATTGTTGGGAGACCACCTGCAGCCATAGGGGGAGGAGCTCTAACAAATGCAAAAGGGTCTGTCATGGGTTGAGTGGCGGGTGGCATTGTGGCAGTAGCCGCTGCAGTATGCTTGTGAGGCCTGGCCCTGCGGAACATATTGGGCCCAGAAGGAGGAGGGCCAGATGCTCCTGGAGGTCCAGTCCGAGGAGGAGGCTGCATGGCTGCAGAGCTAACAAGTCCGAGGACCAGGTCACTCTAGTGGATGTAACTGAAGAGTCTGAAGTCAGGCGAAGCTGGGTAAAGAAAGGGAAAGAGGGAGTGGTTAACAAAAAGCTACACATGCCTTGTTGATGAACTGTACCACACCTTTATTTGTGTAATAAGTCTAAGATCCTTTTTAAATGAACATTACAACGTGGCAATTTCTACATGAGCTCTAACATCTTATTACAAATACATACATAAGTTACTATATCGAGTAAAACACAAATGAGGGATTGTAATGAATGCCACCAGTGATTACATCACATGATCTGAGTCAAATGGTTTTAAAGCTTGGTGCTTATTTGACTCAAACAATTAAGAAACATGAAAATATAAATCGACGCAGACATTTTCATACTACAAGAAAACAACTGAGTTTAATGTCACATATGAAAATGCTTTTTGGGGGAATAAAACGGTAAATGAAGTTATTAAGTTAATATCTAGCAGCAAGGTCCTCTTTCAACAGCAGAAGAAAATGAAAAAGAAAAAATTCTTGAGTAGCTTAACTATTTGCTTAAAGCACCTGCTTTTGGCTCACAGAGAGCTTTTGCCAGAAGGTAACCTTTAATCTGGTAGCTTCTAGAAACTATTAACAAGATAGCAGAGCCATTGCAATTATATATATTTACTGAGATTTAGTAAGGATGTAAGCTGTTAAGATAAAGGGAACGCTGATGTTATGAATGAACTTTTCTAATCTCGCTGAACAAGAATCAAGTACGTCCTGCTGCTAACTTGTGCAGCTTTACTGCCTTTGATGGAAAGGCTAGTTATTTGGATATTTGAGACTTTTTAATAAAAGATGCCAGAAATACAAAACATAGGATAATCGTAGGACTGATGACTATGCCCTGATGAGATTCTTTTAATCAATCAGATAGCTATATACACAATGCTTCTGTTAGGGGGAAGTTCAAGGAGATTAGCACTGACCGACATTGCGCATTTGAAATGTCAGAAACACCAATAACAGAAAGAGCTAGTAGGCATGTAGTCCTGGCCAGATGCGCTCTACCAACGGGATCCCGGATCTTTCAGGCTAACTTTAGCGGCGACGACAGTCAACATGAAACAAAACTTAACGTTACAAAGTTAGCCTATTGAGAAATTCCCTCTCGACAACTGATCATTACCCCACACCTGCTTAACTCTAACCAGTAGCTTTTTCTCCTTAATCTGACATGACAAGAAGTTAACGTTACAGATTAAGCTGCCTCCCAGGAAAGGTCCAGAGTGCTGGGCTCAACAGCTAACGTTAACGGTACGCTACATTGCTCTAACGTTACATGTCCTAAACGCCATACCCAGCAAAAGCACTGATACCGAAAGTCGCCTGGTTTGCCCGAAGCCAGGACTTCTAAAAACTAAATCTAAAACGAATGATTCATCATTTTAGTTACATTTTAAACATTGACAGGGCACACGCCGAGCAGTTAAGGGTCGCTGGTCACTCGCCGAGCATAATTTAACAGGTTCACTGCCTGGTCAGCTAGCGTTAGCATTGGTGCTTAGTTAGCATTTCTCGCTAACTAGCCTATGCTAACTAAAGGGGTAACAGTTTCATGCATGTTAAAGACACCAGATTGAAACGTCGAGAGTAAAACATTGTTAACTGGGGTATATATTTACTCTTACCCGATGTCGGAAATGTGTGCAAATATAAATAAATTCTTACAAATGTGCAGGACAGTGAGTCTGACACACCGCCACCATCTTCAATGAACACATCCTACTAGGCTACGTGTACAACCAGCGTCACGGGCCAAACAGCCATTGCGTCGTCACAGGGCGGGGCTTGTTAAAGGTCATTTCAGTGTATTTATCTGAATCAATTTATGGGTATTCAAGAATTCATTGGCCTGCCTTTTTATGTTATTTTCATTCCAGTTCCTCTGTTTACATTCCACAGAAACCAAATGGTTGTGTACCAGTATGTCAGAATCTGAATTCTAATAAACACTTGAGTAAAGGGGGATTGCAAGTTATACTGACAGCAGGCGTTGACGCTCAGGTGTGGCCCCCAAGATTCAGAGTACAAATTATCTTTTGCGAGTGGTGTAAAAGGTATTGAGAGCTACATAACTATTTTATAAAGGCAAATGTTGAAAGGTCAGGCCTTGTCATTGACCCTAGCTATTCTCCCACTGGTTCTGATGTCTATACCTGAAGGGTTGTTCACAATGAAATGCTAAGACAGCTTTGTTATGTCATGTGCACATTCTATTCTGTATAGGACTTTACTGATCCAAATGGGGTGTTACAATAGGTCAAAACACAGGTAAATAACAAATAAAGTTAAAAAAAACATTATATACAGTGCATCTCCCTGCACCAGTGTACATAAATGAAACATATAGAGCAGCTTATATTCCAGATCATAGTTATATAGTAGATACAGTATTTTTGAAATATATATTTATATATAAAGTTATATTTATGCATAATAACTATATTCAATAGTAATGTGTAGCTATACACAAACAGTAAATAATATGACCATAACAAGAAGAAATCACTATACACATGACCTTGTACATGATATTGTACATTAGTCAAGATAAATGTGTATGTGCAACAGAAGATTGTATTATGCAACTTACGCAATGCATTTTAGTCCCAAAGATAAGAGACAAAAATGACACTACATTTAGAGAGTGCAGGAAACGTGGTCAAGAAGACATTCGTCCACTCGGGGGCGCTGTGGTGTTATCTACATGCAGTGTTATCCACTAACTGAGGGTGAACCATGTTAACCACATTGGAAAAACATCTGTTTTTTATTGATGTTCTTATTTGAACAGTTTTAAATCATTGCTAGTTAGTGTCATGCAACTAGACACTGGATATTAGTATGTAGCCTAATACCATATTAAAATACTACCCGGCCCTATTTCAATCAAAAACTTTAATATTTTGTCAAGTTCAAATTAGAAGTTCTTTTGCTTAGGCTCACTGATAAAGAATAAAGCAACAGACTTACAGCAGTATATCATTGAAATATGACCAAATGTTGAAGGCATGGTTACGTCTTCAGATTGAGATACAGATACAGTTTGGGATCTGTGATGGATTTGTTTAAATATTGTGACTGGCATTCATTTATAAATCATCTCACTCTTGTATACTGATCCATTATAATATTTTGTTTTATATATGAATTTAAAAAATAATTATTCATTATCCAAATGAACAATTATGTTCAAAATATTTAATCACTCTGTGATAATAAATTAAATATGTGCACCTTAGTAATAGTTATGCATATTCTAACCACATCCCTCTTCGTGGGCAATCTACGACGAGACGTACAGAGTGTATAGCTGAAAAGTCATGGACGTCATCACCTGTTTCAAAGGAAATGGGAAAATCCACCTTGAAAAGCTGTGGTCAAACACAAATGAGAGAAACCCCACACTCTTCAGAATTTAAACACCCAATTTACACACAGATCTATTTCTTGTTCACACACCTTCTTTTCTTCTACTTTTGCTCAGACTTGTCAACCGAAACTTACCCTCCCACTAGATTGTGTCTGGAGACTACAGGCCACGGGGCAGGTTAGAACAGACCTTCACGTTTATACCTGAAACCCCCTGGCTTGTCCTCCTGGTGCATGATGAGTGTGTTGAGTAATCCTGAGCTCTATCTGTGTGAAGCCTTGTAGCTGCTGATAATAAACCACCTTTCAGAATGTAGTACAGTGTCTCTCATAATAGGATGAATCCTAATGTAATACTTTACTAAATGGATTGTTTCACATTAATTCAGCCATCGCTGCTTCAAAGTTGATATGATATGTGTACATGACACAAGTGATGATTTAAGTACACTCAATATTATTACCTAATATGTTACATATCTTATAAAGTGATGATCACTTCATGTAATAATGTGATATTAGAACACAGTCTGGTAAGGTACAGTATTGAAATGTTTTTACAGCTAATTAGGGCAAATTATTACATTAGCCATGTGTTTTTACATCATCATTTGCTTGTCTACTTTTTACTGTTAAGCACCACAAAACTTTAGTAAATATATGTTTCATAAATGGTTTACAACACAACATAATGTAATTCTAAACAGATAGAAGGTCTCTTTATGTATTCGTTAATGTATTTGACAATAACTATAATTCCTCTGTGGGCACCCATAAGTAGAGGCTGAAAAAAATAATGACAATACAACACAATATTGATACTATAAAATCTGTCTTCATAGGACAAAGACTGCACACTAAAAAACACTTAAAATGTCCTTATTATTGATTGCAACTACATATTAGTGTGTTATTTATAGTGCTTATAAAATGCTTACCATATAACTCATGATGTAGGGCTGTGACTGAAGCTGCAATTTGGGTTTTACATGCAGATACAGTATGTGCACACATTGTTTCTCACAGTAAAATCTGCAACCCCACACTTGTAGATGCACCACACGCAACCACACACCTCACTGTTTTCATGTTTCATCTTCCGCCAGGCTCAATTTGCAACAGGCAGTTTCATTTCATTTTAAGAGCAAAAATAAAATAATGAAATAAGAGATGATTTGGGATTTAGACTTAGTTGTTAAAATTAAACTTCCAGTTACATGTTGGTATGAATGACTGGGTTAAAAAGCTTAATCTGTAGAACCACCCAATTTGAAATTAATATTAATTCTCATGCTTGATATTTCAGTGAAAAGTGTTAGATGTACCTCCAGCTGAGGAGGCACTCTTCCCTTCAACACAGTCATCCATGGCCAATCTGTAATATTTGAGACCTACATCACTTCCTGTGGGTACACAGAGATAGTGTTTGTCCTCAGAGACTCTGTCTACCCTGTCATTAAGGTAGTCTTACAGAAAAGCCATGAGAGTGGTTAATGTTTGGTTAACCACTGTCAAAATTCCTGATAAGCCCCTCTATATCAACCTGAGGCCTGTGGTTTGTTAATACACAGGGCCTCTGAACAATAGCCCCGGAGTGAGTTCATCCTTGCTGAGGCATGTATGCTTGTAATCAGCTGTTAAGTTTGGCAGGTGTGTGATGAGTGATATAGGAGCTCAGCAGATAGATCTAGCGTTGCATCCTCTTTGTCCCCTCTCTCTCTATCTCTTTCTCTCTCTCTCACACACACACACGCGCACACAGTCGTGGTCAATAGAGTGATAAAAAAGATTGTATGGGCAGGTGTGGGCCTGGTTTTACACTACAGGATGATAGTAGAACACCTCCTATCAGAGAATCTCTCACTCACTTTTATAATAAGCCAGTGTTCAAGATTCTGGCAGGAGAAACCTGTAACGCTGCTACTTTATTGTCTGCATGGATGCAGTTTTTTAGAAGGAAGCAAAGTGAAACTGAACTAAAAGAAAATTCACTGTTACTGGCCTAAAATGTCTTATACTTAACACATATTGCAAATTGACTTTGTGTTTTGAGTGAGTGAAGAAGTATTGAGACGATTTACTTCAGCAAGAGTTGTAATAAAACACTATAAAAAACACTCCATCACACCTAAAAGTCCTGCATCCAAAAGTAAAGTAGAGAAGTATCATTAACTAGACATAGTCTAGTGGGAATGTACTAGTACTCCTTATGCAGAATGGTCCCTGTTAGTATTATATTATGATATTATTAGATTAGGATTATGTTGCATTAAAATTAAGCAATGCTATAAAGCATTTTGCTTTATATAGTGTTGGGGAGGTTATTAAATAATAGGGCATCATATTTTATAAGCACATATATTTTGTATGGAAAATCTGAAACTGAAAGCTAATTAGTTAGTATATCTGTAAGATAAGTGTTGTAGAGTGAAAAAGTGCAATAATGGAGTAGAAGTGTAAAGTAACATAACATAGAACAATTTTCCTTAAGTACTGTACCTACGTAAAGTTCACCACTGTCAAAAGGTATTCTTGTGTTTGCCACCAAAACGAAACTTCTTTGAAGCAATTAGATCTTGTCTAAGCTTCTCCTACGACAATCTTCAGAATCTCTCTGATTCCCCTATTAAAAGTCAAAAAATCACTTACTCGTAGCTTCTGAATTTAATATTTTTAAATAGTAAGTAGCAGTGATCCATTTCAAATGGAAATAAACAGTAGTGTCTCAGATGGCTTTTTTCCCACTATACATTTTGACTTGTAGTAGCAAGAAAAGCACAGGTGTCACAGACAGCTCTTGAAAAAAACTACCATATGGGGGCGTCTTTACTCAGGTGATTTATCAAAGCACAATGGTGAATTCAGCTCACTTGCCAAGAGACACAAATGAAAAGTACTGGGATAAAATGCCACATTGTACAGAAAGTTGAGAGTTCAGAAATAGTTATGGCTTTTGACTGACAGATACAAAGATAAATAAGGCACACATTTTTTGATCTGGTTGAGTTCCTGTTTGTGTGTGTGTGTGTTTGTGTGTGTGTGAGTGTGTGTGTGTGTGTGTGTGTGCTTGTGTGTGTGTGTGTGTGTGTGTGTGTATGTGTGTGTGTTGAGAGCAAAATGAAAAGACAGATTGAAAGGCAGGCACTTATTAGGTTACTGTAACGGTCCTGTATCACGTTTAACCATCAATGAGGACTAGATGCAATTATCCCATTACAAGATTAGGGATAATTTGGTTTTCATGTTGATTAAAGTGGGAGTTATGGGATGAGAATATGGAGGTAGAAAGTAATGTTTTTACAAGTGGAAGATGGATTGTTTTACAAGTAGCCGAGGGAGAGACTGAGGGAAGGAGGGACAGGCAGAGCGGAGGAGTGTAGATGTCACATCTGTTCCTGCCACTCCCTAGCAGGCCTGAGAGCATGGGAACCTTCATCAGCTCCAATGGTTGCAACAGGCTTTGCAGAGTGCACTTCATTTATCAATTTAAAAAATAAAAGAAGCAAAACATGGGTCTGAAGGCATTGTATTTAGGGGGGTAAATGATGGATACTTAGCATAGAGTTCAAATCCTGTTCCACCCATCATCCATTTGTTAGATAAAATAAACTCTGCATGCTTAGTCTTTGGGTACGGCAGGGAAAATAAAAGCATCTGTCATCAGCATTTCATGCACGTGGTGTGTTCCATCTATCTATGTAAATACATCCAATAAAAGTATCTCCTGAATCTGGGGCTTGTGGCCTGCACAGCGCTCAGTTGGCCAAAGAGGGTTTTGAGTTTCCCTCACTGTCTTGTCCTGTGTTGGCCCCCCAGAATGGTGACCACCACACTTTAATAAGCCATTTCACAGGGGTCAATTCTCCTTTCTCCACGGCGTCAGCTGGGTCGCCCCATTCACCCTCATCACCCCTTCCTCACCCAGGCTCCCCCGTTGGCATGTGTTCAGCCCAGCGTTGTTTACTGGACTGAGCATTTAGAGGGGTTAGCATTTCGCCATGGCAGCTGTTAGCGCCATGTGCCTCCCCCTCAGGCGGCTGGCCGACGGCACGCAGGCCACTGCTTCACACACCCTCCAGCATCCCCCTGAGGAGCCTGCCCTCCCTCCTCTCGCCCCCTTTACTTGGCCTTGGTTGAAACCAGTAGCCTTGATCGGATATCAGATACCATTTTAATGTGAAGACAGGGTGCTGGCTTTCATTGATTGCTTCCGGATGGTACTCGCAGTCTGCTGTCAATGTAGCTTGAGCTTGAAGATGGAAATTTATTGTCAACAAGGAGCATCTACGTTACAGTATACACTACAGTATGTATACTGTGTATACAGTAAACATCTGAAATGTACAGACTTGATTTGTTCTAGTGTGACAGCTAATATCACATCTGTCGTTAGCAGGATTAAGGGCTCCTGTCACTGCATTTTCCATGTCACCTATCTCATTGATTGGACTGACAACTGTAATGACCACCGGGTCTCAAGGAAGAAGACTTGTTTTTCACCAAGCTAGGTCTGTCGGTCTACCACTTTGGTTCAGGCGGAATCTCATCAAATATTTTGTACAAATATTCTTGGTTCCTGTAAAACAAATCCCTGTGACTTTGGTCGTTCGCTGACATTTCCTCTACCGCCACTAGCAGGTTGACATTTATGTACGACTATTTGATGGATTACCATGAAATTTGGTATGGACATCTATGATGTCAAGACAGAGTGTGCACTGGCTGACTGACTTTTCCTGCAGTTCCTTGCGCTTATTAGCAAATGTAAGCATGCTAAGATGCTAAACTAAGATGTGTTACCATTTAGCTCCCAGTACAGAAAAACAGAGCCGTAGATTCTTGGTCTTGTTTAGTGATAAGAAAGAGATGGGATAAGATCCAGATAATGACAGAGGAGGAATAAAAGAACTGTGAAAGGTTCTGCTCAAAGATGATAAGATGAGAATGAAGGTACAGGGAAGATGAGTGGCGAGAGCGTGGTAATATGCTACAGAAGAAGTAGACTGGAAAGAGGAAAGTATGTTACTTATGTGTAACTATATTTGACATTTAGTTCTGCGAATCAGATGCGGCTCGCTAATCAGCCAGTAAACTGGTCAGCAATTTCTGTCTGACTAGTTGTCACCTCCCCCTGTGATTCAAGGTGACATGCAAGAGAGGCACACAACCACACACACACACACACAATTATCTTAAATCTAAACCCACTTGAAGACATCGAGATCCTAATGCTTGTCGATTGCTTTGAAATACCTTATCGTGAGTATGTCTCTGTGATTGGCAGATGGCTGTGTTTCTGGAGAGACAGGGGATATTGTGAATGCTGGTAATCTCATCCCGCCCCGCCCCAGAGAGTCTAGTGAGTCTTGGGAGAGTCGTGTAGCAAAGCAAGGTCAGGGTGACAGTTGTCAGACCCCCATCCATACCATTTGGATGGAAAGTGATACCACAGACAGCTGACGCTGCTTCTGTCACTCTCAGGGTTAATTTGGAGTGTCTTAACATTCACTTGGCTCTGGACAGATTTGTAATGAACGTGCAACTGGGGGGTAAATGGAAATCTCAGCATCTGTGTCTCTTTACCGCTCCCCCTTCTCACACACATATACTCACACCGCATCACAGTCACATCTCGAGGCCACAGAACAAATTCTTGAGGTTGTCTTGTAACCACAGTCATCTAATCATATTCACTGTGGAAAGGCCTGTCACCCTCCTGCATACATCCTGCCCCACCCACATACTTCTGGGGCCCAAATCATGATGAGAGCCCTGACCCCTGGTGAATGTTTCCCTCCTTCACCACAGTCAGGCAGCATATCAGGAGGTCGCTAAAATAAACAGCGGGGAAATGGGATGAAGTTCTCTGGAGACCAGATATTCAACCCAACATATTCCACACACACACCTTCAGCGCAAGCGTGTGGTTTCCAAGGGGATGGATTGAGCAGCAGCGTGAAATTGGTGTGATACTACATAATATGAGATGTATAGTGCGAGTAGTGTTCCCTGCAGAGGATGTTCTCTTTTGATATTGAACGTCACATGTTAGAGTTGTAAGAAATGTGTGTGTGTATGTGGATTACAGTGACGTCTTTGTTAAAGGATAATTCCGGTGTATTACAACTTTGATGATGCCCTGACCTTTCCTCTAGCGACACCATGAGGTTAACCTTGTCGGTTAGGGGAACTCCACTGATGTCACATGTCAAAGTCTGTTTACAGGTCTTGGGGATACTTCTGCATATGTGGTTCTGTAAAGCCTTTCATGGCTACAGAAAGAGCTGTACAAAGTCTGATAAATTGCCTCAAGTGACCTCACTTGAGCATCGGTTGGGGCTAAAGACTACAAGTTTAAGCATTTTTACAACATGGGAGCGTAGAGTTAGAAAGAAGTCACTTTACCAGATCTCTGTAATCCACTCCTCATCTCTGCATGAGGCTACATTAGCCACTACTAGCTTAACACACCTGAATTATCGACTGAACTGTCAGTGCTCAATTTGTATTGTGTGTAATGTAGGTGCCAGATTTTGACAAGGAAGAAGAATATGTGAAATATCTCCACATATGGATGTAATGGATGGACTGGCGCAATTCAGACATTTATAATTTTAAGATGATGTTGCATAATGATTTTCGTATAAACCCCTGACTTCGCTTCTAACACCACAATGAGGTTGGCATTTTTGGTTTTAAAGGAAATGTCTCAGCATCTATTGGATGGACTGACCTAGCTTTGGTGATCCTTAATGTTTTATCTTGCGTCATCATCAGGTCAACATCCTACTTTGTACAATACTTTGGTTTATGGCCTAAACCCTGCAGAACCAATTACATTCCCATCAGCCTATGTACTGTACTGTGTGTTAAGTGCAAATTAGCAAATGTTATCAAGCAAACATGCTAAATGAACATATTAGCATTGTCATTGTGAGCATTTTAGCAAACCCACATTAGCATTTAACTCAAATCAAAGCTAAATGTGCCACTTCTCCCCTAACCTAGGTGCATGAGGGGCACTAAATCAAAGCTTACTTTGTTTCACCATCGTTATGTTAGAGTTATGTATCTTATCCATAAGTAAATATATTACCTTGTGCTAGCAAAATCAAGATATTTACGGCACGAGGCGAGTAAACACTTTTGTCCACAGGCGCCGCTAGAATCAACACAAAATGACAGATCCTTGTGGGTGCTTTAAGTACTTACTCATAGTGACACTAGTGTGGCTGTAGGCTCTCACCCTTGATGTATTTTTGACCATCATCCTATGTGTATTACTGTAATAAAACTGTACTCACCAAGTTAATTGCTGAGATCTGGGAAAGTGGTGAAAATTTTATAGAAGTCAGAGGAGTCAAGGAACATGAGCAGTGAGACAATCGGGTTTCAAACAAATCCCCATGGTAGCCAAACTCTGCTTTGGGGAAGAGAAAACAAAGAAACTGTAAAACTGTTGCCCAGGAAGTGCAATAAGGGATATATCAAACATTTCAGGTGCATTCACTTTCAAGTAAAGTAGATTCTCATATCTGGCTTGTCTTGTTTACAAGAAATGAGAAGTTATTTCTTATCTTCTCTTGTTGCTATGTCCCCCTGATCACTGATCTGAGCATTTACTCCAGTGAGTACAGTGTTATCTTAACTAACATGAATGAAATACAAACTCAAGTTGTAACACAACAGAATAATCCTTTAACGATGGAATTTGCCATCCTCATTTGGCTGACACAGCAATAAACCCTCTCTTTGTACCCCAAAACTTGGCCTGCTCTCAAAGAGAGAGGGAGAAAGCATCCATTAGTGTCCATTAGTAAAAACATTGGTGATGTACACGAAAGAGGGAGATCATTATTCACCGCCACTGTCCCCTAAAGAGTAAGAACACCAACATTCAGTTAGTTATGACAAAGAAGTAAAGCTAGACTGCACTCAAAACTCTTTCAAGATTAATACACAGTCCAGCTGTGTCATCACTACACCATCATTACTGTGCACAACTATTCTAGGCTATTATGGAGATTTTTTTTGTTTTTCCTGCTCCCTCATCTCAATCATCATAAATTCACACACAAATGTTTGCATAATACACACTTTATAAAGTTTAACACAAACTGATGGGGCAGGTCTCTAAACCTCACTTGTCTTTGGAGCCACAGGGGTAGGAAGATTAATGGTGGTGGTGGGGAGGGAGGGGGAAGCTGAATCTTCTCCTAAAGTCTTTCTCTCAGCTTGCCTCTTGTTTACATTCCACCCCCACCCCCCCCAAAACCCCTAACCAGAGATCCAGCGCCTAATCTCATCAGTAAATTCCCCGGCTGAACAAATATCTCCTCTAACAGTGAATATTCTCACTGTTTGTATTCATACACACACATACATCAAACATAGAGCTTCCAGGCCAGTTAGTTCAGTTAGTTTTTCTGGCTCTGTCCTGTCTTTGATCCTTTGAGACTTCAATTTATGTCTTTTCTCGGCTGTGGACTTGAAGCAGCAGGAAATTAGTGTGGAGGTCACAATGTCACTTCTCTCTTTCATTTTCTCTTTTGTTTCACTTGCCTCTCTCCTGCTCCCTCTTTCTCCTCATTTCTCTTAACTAAAGGGCATGAGTCAGACCCAGTTACAGACTGGCTGCACTAGAGGGGATAAGGGTCTGGTGTGATGGGTTGTGGGGGGCTGTCGGTTCAGCTGGATAACGAGTATCTTTGTTCCAGTCTTGCAGCATTTGGCTCGAAGGATGGACACACACTGCCCAGAGAGAGACCTCTGGGCGGGATGAGAAGGTGGATTTGAAAGGCTGGGTGGAAAGACAGACAGGCAGACAGACAAGGATGGTTATGGGTTGCTAGTGAGCCACAAAGCAAAGCACAGGCCTCCAACTGTGTGACCCTGACCCGTTCGTGCAGCTATTATGGATCGGATCAGTGGGCTTGTAAAGGCCAACTACAAGGCCTGTTGCACTGCTCCACTCCGCAGCCAAAACCAGGCAATGTTCCCCTCTAAAGGCCTTGAATGTCTACTTAGTGGGGCAGCAAATCTAATTTATGTTCTGTTTTGGTGATTTGCTGATAAAGTTGATTTCTGTATTTGGTGTGTGTGTGTGTGTGTGTGTGTGTGTGTGTGTGTGTGTGTGAGAATGTGTTTCTCCAGTTGTCCTTTCTCTCACAAGGTTGTGAATGAGGGCCCATTTCCTGCACTGTTCTCACTCTGGGCTATAAATGTGGGGGAAGGACCCAAAATAACGGTGTTTTCTTGTGTGACTGTGTATGTAGGTTTGTATGCCATGTCTAGGTCAGCATGTAGCCAGGCCCTTCCTGCATCCTATTGTCCTTCCCCAAACATACAGAAACATTCACATGCAAACACATACATGTAGCTAATGAATATTTAAGATGAACTCCAGAAATTTAACAAATAATAGTCTTTTTACAGGTATTACTACATGTAAAAAACAGTTACATAAAGCCTTTTGATGCTCCAGAAAAAGCTGCATGAATACTGATAAGCTGTCTCAAGTGATGTCACTTGAGTCACCGTCAGTTGGGGCTGAAGACTACAAGTCTGAAAATGAAAAGTATCTGGAGGTGTGGAAATAAAAAGATGTGAGTTTAGCAGACCTCTGTGGCCTGCTTCTCATCTCTGCCTGCAGATAGCGGTTCATGGCTACATAAGCAGCTGCTTGCACAATACACCTGAATCTCCAACCAAACTGTCAATTTTATCCCTTTTTTTAACTGTGCATTAGCAGTCCAACAATGTTATAGTAGGGTAATGCAAAATGCAAAATGCAAAAGTGGAGTACTTAATTATGTCTCTATACATCACATTAAAAATTAAACAATATTCTAACATTTAACAATATACATCGTGATAAGCAGGGCGTGACTGTAGTCTCATACACACCCATTTAGTTATGTCAACTTACTTCTTCTTTTTAACTCAAATAGCTCTGACAAGTTTTGGATTTTGAACTCAACTGTATGAGTTTTAGAAAGTTAAACTTGCATTAATTCACTGTGTTGACTATTTGACACTTTTGTCAGTTGAAAAAAAAGGCGAGAGTATGAGGATTGGAGCAAGAGAAAAAAAACTGCCTGGTTCCTGCGTCTTTTGAGTTTGAGAAAAACATATACATAATCAATTAATTGGGGTTAGGGTTAGGGTTTAGCGAGTACTCGGTTGAAACGAGTATCCGGTACAGATACTTTTTATGAGTATCAGTAAAATGTTTCAATATCTGTTTTGTTTTAAACTATAAATATAGGAACTTATTTTTAAAATCAATTACTATTGTGGTGCTCAATTCTGAGGCTGTTCTGTAAATAGTTTTCTGATAAATATAGCAAGTTCTGATACAAATTTCAGGCTTAAATAACTTCCAGTTAACTCCACCCACTTACCGATTAAGCCCCACCCATTCTGAGTACAGATGTAAATGTAAATGCTCCGTGTTTCTATAGCACCTTTCTGGTCTTTTCAACCACTCAGAGCGCTTTTACACTACATCTGCATTCACCATTCACACACATTCATTCACTGAGCCTAAGTGCTCAAACAGAAACTAACATTCACACACATTCATGCGCTGGCGGAACAGTCACCAGAGGCAATTCGGGGTTCAGTATCTTGCCCAAAGATACTTCGACATGCAGCCTGGAGGAACCGCCGACCTTCTGATTAACAGGCAACCCGCTCTACCTCCTGAGCCACAGTCACCCCCTACAGCAGAAAATTTAATTTGTTTAACAGATACAGATAGAGATAGTGGTGTTCATGTTCACCCCTGCTAATTATACACTGCAGATAAGTCATATATAAAAATACAAATACTTCTGTGGTAAACAAGACTAGTGTCACCAGTGGAAAGGGTTACTGACAAAGGCCTTAAGGCCCTTTGAGAAACGAGGTGACATCTGCTGCTATTTTGAACTTTTACTGCGGCGTGCATTTGCGCACCAACAAACTGCCCTGCCCCATCGCAAGTCATTGAAGATGATAGCACAGCGGTGCTGTTGTTGTGGTCTGTCTTCAAGGCCCTTTATAGATGTATACTGAAACAAATTAGGAATTTAAATCCGTTAACTTGAAATGGAAAGTAGTATTAATTTGGTTAAGTTGCTTTAACTTGAAACTATGAGTTAGAATAACTCAAACTTCAAGTTTATTTAACTAACATTGAGACAACTAGAACACTTCAACTTTATGAACTTAAATTTATGAGTTGAAACAAAGGCAATCAAAAAGTTGAGTTAACAAGCTTTTTCAAGGCAGCAGGTGAACTTGCATTTCCAAGTTAAACTAACTTGAAATGTCTTATATTTAGTTATCTGAACTTAAAAATGTGAGTTGAAAGGGTTTAGAATTGTATGTTTGTTTGACAAGAGAAAGCAAGTTTCCTTGAATGGACAATGTAATATAGATAGTTGTTTTCACTCAGTATTAAGTTCAAACAATAAATGATCAATAATTAAACAAATTGTATAACGTAACATCATGAGTTGAAACAAAGCTTTTCGTAAAGTTGAGTTTACTCAAATTTTTAAGGCAGCAATTGAACTTAAGTTTTTAAGTTGAACCACCTAGATCATTTTTACAGTGTACTGTCACCTTGATGATAAGCATTGACTTCACGTGCTGTTCTGCTACTGGGGATTAGATGTGATGCACGTGTGGAAAAGTGCTTGAGCTGTAACACTCTTTTGTCATTACTGAGTGTCTGGGCATGTTCGACATTAGCATGACTTACATACATATGAGAGGCTTGTCTAAAAACGGAATGTGAAGGCCATCAGAGGAGGGTGATAATTGGGACACCCGAGGACCTCTGTTCTCTGATCCAGGACAGTATACTCCAGAGAGAAAACAGAGGCTCCACACCACAGGGGGGTCAGTGTTCTTCTTGATAAAGTGATGTGCTTTTTCAATCACTTATCTTTAAATAACCAACAGAGGGGTTGTTTTCCAACAAACAGCAACCAAATAAATACAGGGCCATCAGCTCTGCAGAGACAAGGTGGTGAAATACATTTAGCAACAGCAGATTAGGCACAAAGACTTTCTTTTCTCTGAGCATTGCTACAGAAGAAGCATTGTTTTGTGGTTGTAAATTGATACAAAGTGTGTTTAAGTTATTGGTGAATTGTATAACATTTAATTTAGAAAATCTTGCCTTTAGAAAATCAGTAGCTGTTAGAAAACCTGCTGAAACTTCTGCAACAAAACCATCCTTAGAACACTTTAATTCAACGTTGACATGAAGGTAAAGACGTGTTTTTTAGAAGAGCAGTGACTTAAAGTACATTTAAGTTATTACATTAAGCCTGCATGCAAAGGGAATTTTATTTTGAATGTGTTTATGCATGATTAACCGCTTAAGTCAAATCTAAATATTCATATCCCTATAATCGAGGGGATCAGCCTCTCAGTTAAATTGTTTTTTCAGTGACTTTAATGTTCAGCTCAGGTAACACAAATAAACCAACACATTCACATATCAAATCAAGTCAAATCTGTGTCGTAAAATCTATTCTACTTAAGTATAAAGTCTTTCCTTTCTTTTTTAAAGGTACGATTTGGCCAGAATTTTAGTTTAAAACATTCTAAAAATGAACTATCCTTATCGTACCGCTACATTAGCTGCACGGCTAACTGAGCTAACCAGCTAACGACAGTAAGCAGCAGTTATTACCTCAACAACTTTGAAACAGCTAATTCTTGTTTACCTGCACATTCGATAGGACAAAATCTGCTTTAAATCACTCAAATATTTAATTGAGGAAACCCATGTTAAATTATTCATGTAATTGGAAGCCATATTTAAACCCTCTTTAAGAGAGAAATAAATCATATTTTCTGGACACTAAATAACACTGTACAATGACTACTTTGTTCAGCTGTAGATACTCTGTGTCATTGTACTTTTTTGAGACTTTGTTGCAACTGGTTGGATGTGAACCAAGAATAATACTTCCAGCTCTGGTCAGAGTTTGAGGTCTGATAGTAGGATGACATCATGTAGTCCTTGTCAGGGAAAGCTACGTTTTATCGTAACCTCCGGCCTAGATCCATTCCTGCTCCCAGAGAAGGAAGGAAGGGAGTCTAAGAAAAGTAATTGCAATGTGCTCCAGGTCAGACTCTGCAGCTCTGAGTGGCCAGGGCTCAAACTACAGAGGGCAGTCTCATTTATATTTAATCTTAAACGAAATGACTCTGTTGCACTTTGTGTCTCCGGGTTTTGTTTCTATATTAAGCTTTGATAGAGTTTGTTTTCTGAGCTTTGGGTCTTCCCTTCTCCAACCTTGTGAATCTATTACAGAGCATTTTCTCATGGCCTTAAATTTTCCCCCCAAAACAAATAATTATCTCAAGTCAGAGAGAGTCTCTCAAGCAAAAACAAGCGCTCCGATTTCGTGATAGATAAAAGACAGCACGCTCTGCCAGCACTCATGACAAATCAGCACTTTTGTGATTTAAAGCCCAAACCACACCTTGCTACCTGTATTGAGGATGCAGGGGGGCATGTATTAACAGCAGGCATGACTGGCTGAGTGTGTGCCTGATAGATTGGACATTTCTCACGGTGGGTCAGGTGTTTTCCTACTATCACAGTACATGCCCGTACATATCTCTCTTATTTCACATGTCCGACACCTTTCTTCAAAACTTCACTTTAGCTTTTCTGTTATGCAATAAATTTGTAGATGATTTCTCACACTCCCTCTTTTCTTCTCTGTTCTCCCTGTGTTTCCCACACTATGCACCTCAAGAGACCTAGCCCCTTTTGGCGCTGGTCCATTTGGCAGTCAGACCAACAGAAGGACCAGCATGTGCGTGGGCTTCATAATAAAATAATCTTTGCCCTGGGGTGCTGAAACTCTGCAGCTACTCCCTGACAGTTTCACTCGCCCCGAGAGAAACAGAGAAAAGAAAATAGGATTCTGGCACAGACATGCTCAAGGTATCTGTGCAATTCTGTATGTTGTAACTGAAATGCTATAGAAAAACAAGGTAATATCACGGTGTGCTTGTGGAAAGACTTTATCAGAACAATGTCAAGTAGTCATGTGTTTTGAAGAATGTAGAAAATTATGACATGAGAATGAAATTGAAACAGGAACTGAAATGTGTCCTTATTTCATGAAATTAAGATTGTGTGGTTTTGAGTCGAAAATATCTAACATCAAGCAGATACATGAAGATTAGGATTCTCACATCAGATGCACAACTGTGAAGTGTGGCATTTTGAAACCAAAGCACAATGGACAGCTACAGTTGTTGACTTTACACAGAATATAATTTTCTACTTCTATAAAGTTAGTGGTGGACGAACTATTCAAATAATTTTCTCAAGTAAAAGCAGCAAAATAGTAATTCAGCAAATTTTTATTTATATAATGTTTCAATTTCCCCATTAACATACTGCAAAAGTAATTACAGATTTCATTATGCATGTAAAATGGATATACTCAAGGAATGTACAGGTACTTCTAAATTGTGTAGTACTTACAGAAGTAAACTAACTTAATTTCTTTCAGTGGTGGAGAAAGTATTAAGATCCTTCACTTAAAAATTTAGTAAAAGTAGCAACATCACAATGTAAAAATACTCCATTTAAAGTTCTGCATCGAAAATGTTAACTTTTTTTTAACCGTTGTCAAATGTTTTCAATCAGAAATACGGATTTCTTTCATTTAATTGCCATAAAAATAACATGGATGGTTCCTTCCATGCAAATGAAATGAATGATCACTACTTTCATTGAATTGTGGGTGTTTTATTTAAATTTATAGCATCTGTGATCAAATTTGACCCTCCTCTAGGTGGTGCAAAAAGTCACACTAGTGTTTTTCAGTAGATGAACACACACTGAAGTGTGCGCCAACACACACACACACACACAACTTCAAAGCTACAGGTGTATCAACCTTTCGCTACAAACTCGTCATCTTCTGACTCCACCTGCAGGTGGATCACAGAATTCCTGACGGACAGGAAGCAGCACGTCAAGATGGGAAAACATCTGACTCCAGGACCATCATCACTCAAGGCTGCGTTCTTTCCCCTCTGCTCTTCTCCCTGTACACCAACACCAGCACCTCCAATTCAATTCAATTCAATTCAATTCAATTCAATTCAATTCAATTCAATTCAATTCAATTCAATTTTATTTATATAGCACCAAATCACAACAACAGTTATCTCACAGCACTTTTCATAAAAGAGCAGGTCTAGACCGTATTCTGTGAAGATATTTACAGAAGCCCAACAGTTCCCACCAAGAGCAAGCACTAGGCGACAGAGGCAAGGAAAAACTTCCTTTTAAGAGGCAGAAACCTCGAGCAGAACCATGGCTCAGGGTGGGCGGCCATCTGCCTCGACCGGTTGGGGTGGGTGTGTGTGAGAGAGAGAGAGAGAGAGAGAGAGAGAGAGAGAGAGAGAGGAAGCCTACACAATATACACACAGAGGTACAGACAGTGAAGGTAATGTTGCTATAAACTAAATGAAAAATGGTACAGATATGTATAATAGTGTTAATGGTAACCATCGTAATGTTAATGATTATAATAACAATAATAACAATAAGACTAGCAACAATAGTCGTTGCAGCAGAGGGTGTCGAGCAGGAACACAGGGGCAGCAGGAGACCCGCAGCCACAGATCCAGACTCCACAGCTCCAGAGCCAGAAAACCTGCAGGAAGTGATAGGAGAGAGGAGAGAGACGAGAAAGCACAAGACTACCAGAAAGGGGAGAAGTTGTGTTAGTAACATGCAATAATGGGATAAGGTTGCATACAGAGGGAGAGAAAGTAGAGGAGAGAGGAGCTCAGTGAATCATGGGAAATCCCCCGGCAGTCTAGGCCTATAGCAGCATAACTAAGGGATGGTTCAGGACTCACCTGAGCCAGCCCTAACTATAAGCTTTATCAAAGAGGAAAGTCTTAAGCCTACTCTTAAATGTGGAGATGGTGTCTGCCTCCTGAACCCAAACTGGAACCTGGTTCCACAGGAACCTGGTTCCACAGAATCATGTTACTATATGGCGTGTATATCTGTCAGGCAGTCAAACGGCTTCATGAAGGCCCCCCAAGAACCAGAACCAGCAGCTTCCAGTGTCCTTTTCTTCAAATTTATCTCAATCACACCACCGGATATTCTGGTCACACATCTTGGAGTGGCCTTTTATTGTGAAATGGCCATACACACACACACACACACACACACACACACACACACACACACTTCTCTCTTTTTTGGCTCGTTGCACCATAAAAGCAGAAGTTATACTGTCACCATCATTCTGAAGTATTTGTTTCTGTTCAGTTATGACTATTAATCAAAGATCATCCAGTTTATTTACAGTTACAACATCCCTAAACATCAGGAGAGATATTTACTGCACGTCACATTAAACCTCCTGAACTTCTCTTTATGAGCTACAATCTCATGAAATAAGATTAACTCTTTCAAGACTCATACATGAACACATGTTGACCAGATTATTAGACATCCATGGTTCTGACAAAATGGCTGAACTGTTCCTGTTACACTGCAACAACCTGACTGATGTGCAAGAAGTACGAGTGGCAACAAATTTTGTTTCATGTGATGAAAATTGCAGAAATTGTTAGCAGAAAACTGAGTTGGCTTCTATGACTCTTTTTTCTGCTGTGAACACTTTAACAAAGAAGAAACCCAACACTGATGTGTGTGTCAGCCCAGATGGAGATCTGCTCTCAGACTGGACCCCAGCATGAACACAACTGGTCAAACTGGAAACATGGCCAATAGAAAACCCTGATCCTGAGAGGACTCTTAATTGTGAAACTAAAGAGAACTACATGAGATGTGTTCCAGTAAAGCTCCACCTCTTCCTGTACACAGATATACACTGAGGACAGCAGATGATGACCAGAGCAGCGAGCAGGCAGACAGCCAGAGAGACGGTCTACCTGGACATGGATCACCTGTTGGTGGTGCTGATGGTGCTGCTGTGGAGCTCAGGTAGGACTCTGCTTTAAACATCATGTGTTAGAATTCAGATGTCTTTATTGGACCTGGGAGAAAATCAAACAACGATATGAAAGGCTGTTGCTGTTGAACAGCTGGTGTCTCGGTCTAACAAAGATTTAGGAACAATATTTAGACCAACATCCCTAAACATCAGGAGAGATATTTACTGCACATTTTTTAATATATAATGCTCTTCAGCTTTATATATTTCACACAATTCATCTCTTCGTCTGCTTCTTCACATTAAACCTCCTGAACTTCTCTTTATGATCCACAATATGCAACAATCTGCTCACTCGTGAAATAAGATCGACTCTTTCGAGACTGTTACCTGAACACATGTTGACCAGATTATTAGACATCTATGGTTCTGACAAAATGCCAGAACCATAGATGTCAGTTTGTTGTAGTGTAACAGGAACAGTCCTGTTACACTACAACGAACTGACTGAGCTGAAAACACACGCACACAAAAGTAACTTGTGTCCTCTTGTGACGGTGGTGCGGTGTGCACATAATTTTGCGGCTTTGGGTCGGGTCGGGGCTGCGCTTTTAATTACATATTAGACACAGAGGGCTTGGGGGGTGGGAGGGGCACGAAGGGAGGCTGCACTACCTGACAGTTGTGGGGTGCCTGTGTCACAACTACTCTCCAATTTTAACTGCACCTTAGTTACCACACACCTTATCTTTACTCCACCATACAACACTTCACAATCCATGACATGCATCCAACACAAAACAATACATTTACAAAGGCAGGCGGGGGGGTTGAAGGAGTTGGGGGATTCTCATTGGCCTCGTGTCCTGCCCCTGGAGCCCCGGGATTGTCGGGGGTGCCGTGGGGTTGGTGTCCGCCTTGCCTGATCTGGGGTGGGTTGGGGGGGTTTGGCTCCCCTGGCGTGGGGGCCCGCTCTGGACCTAGGGGTCTGGGGACTCGGGCTTCTGGCTTTTGCTCATTTCTGGGCGGGTGGTGTGTCCCTGGGCCTGGGGTCCCATTGTATCCTCTCCTCTCCTCGCCTGGGCCCTCTTCGGCGGGGGTGGGGCTCCCGCTGCTTCCCCCTGCCGGCTCTCTCACCGTGGGGGCATTCGGGAGTCCCTGGGGCACATGGCCGGTGTTGTCGGGGTTGGTTTTGGTGCTCCTCCTTGGGGGTTGTTGACTGGGGGGGGTTCCCGTCCGGGAACGAGACCGGCCTCGGGTTTACGGGGCTTGGGGGCTTCTGGCTCTGCCTACACTCTGGGGAGGGATGCCTCTGGCTGGGCTGGGGGACTGTTGGCCTGGCTCTCCCGCGTTATCGCTCCCGGCGGGGAGCTTCCCGGCACGGCTTTCTGCTGTTCTTCCACGGGGCAAGGCGCAGCTTTCCCCGGGACATGTGGTCTGGGGTCCTTTGCGCTTTGGGGGGTTGCGGGGTGCCCTGGCAACTGGGGGTGGGGGTCTCTGGGCGTTGCGCGGGTTGATCAGGTTGCAGTTTGGAGGGCTGCGGTGGGGGCGATTGTTGATGCATCTTGATGCATTGTGTTTTTTGTTTTGTTTGTTTTTTTCCCTTCCCTGTGCAGGGTCTCAGGATGGCTGCTGGGCGTTTAGTTTGGGCATTGGAGTCCAGGGGAGGCATTTCCTTGTTGACTTGGAGGGACCAGTTTGCGTCCGTGGTTCGCTTCGTTGGCCTCGGATCTATGCTTCCCCATTTCTCTGTCGGCCAGTTGTTGGACCCCTCTGGATACTGAAGTATAAAGTTAGTTTTCGGGATGTGCAGCGTGGGTGCGGGGCAGGGCTGTGCTCCAGTTTATTCTGGGCTTGTGCCTGGAGTTCTCGGCCCTTGATGGGTGGGTGGGTTGGTGGTGGAATGCAGCTTAACTGGTTGATTTTGCCTCGTTGCTGGTTTGACTGGTGTTGCACGATGGCCTGGGGGCGTGCTGTGCATGGGGGATGTCGGCTGGCGTGGGCGGCCTTAGTTTTTCTGGCTGTTGGAGGGACGGCGGACTTTTATTGGTGGGTGCATGGTTGCCTACGCGACACGTTTGCTGCCAGGCTGCGACTTGCTGCTGGTGTTTCTCTCCGCTGGCTTTCGCTGTCGTGTTCTGCCACTCATGCTCTCTTTTGCCCAACCTGACACGCGGGATTTGCAGGGGGCTTCCGGGCATTGGGTGTCGTCGTGCTCGCGCATTGCGCGCGTTGGTCTCGTCACTTGTGCATTGATGTTGATGATTGCGTGGCATCTGGCCGTTTTGGTTGTTCGCTGCGCGGTGGTGGGGTGCTGGGTGGGGAGGGAGCACTGGTCTATGTTGTGTGTGCACGCCGCGGTTGGTCCAGGTGCTGCTCTTCCGCGGGTTACGCTTCTTGCGTTACATCAGCATTGCATTGTCAACTGGCATTTGGATGGTCGTTTTTATTTTTTTTTTATTTACTTTTTTTGGGGCGTCTGTTGGTTGGGCCGGGGTCTTGGATTTCTGCAGAGCTGCACGCAGCGCATCTCTCTCTCTCTCTCCATGCATGCAGTAATGTCACAGTTAATATTATGGGACATTATGCATCAAAACAAAACAAAACAAAACTAGTTAAAAACTTGAACTGGAAACTGAATTACTCTCAAAATGATATTGATGCTGTAAAGAACTGTCTTCAGGCCCAACAGCTTGAGTGTAAGACCATGTCCAAGGTGTAAATGAATTGTAATCTGAATTTGCTGGAGATAGATACTATGAGCAGGTGGATTACCTTGAGAATCAATGCAGGAGAAATAATCTTGTAATTGATGGACTTGGACCAGATAAAGCTGGGCTGAATTTGAATCTAAAGTGCAAGAACTGTTCACAACACAATTCAAGCTGGATGCCCCTGTGGAAATTGAAAGAGCTCACAGGAATGGAAAATTCAGAGGGGAAAGTGAAAGGTCAGATACGGTTCAAGGTTCAGTGTGTAATATTTCTGAGGATCTATTGACAGAAATGCAATATAAGATCCATAACTATGTTTTCAGTGGTGTATAAAGACCTTACATAATGAACCGTTATGTTTTTATTACCTTAGAATGAAACATTTATATCTACATAACCGCGGGCACCCCCTGCTGTGGAGGTCGCCATATTGTGTCATGTTTCTACTATAGCTGACAACAGACAATCAGCGCTATAGAGTCGTTTCGTCATCACCGCGTTCTTCTTCTGCTTGTATAATTCCAGCAGTGTAGACGCTGTCACTACTTTAAATGCGTCCGTAGAAGAAGAAGAGCGAAAATTAATGATGATGATGATGATGATAATAATAATATGCAATCTCTGAGTAGTCTTCTGGTTTATTAGAAATAAGAAGAGAAGTGACTTTTGAACAAAACCTGTGGATCTTTATATCATGAAGCCAGATGGAGTCGGGTGTGTTAGTCCAGATGAGCCAACCCTCCCAAGTTGTAAATTAATGTAATACAGAAGTATGAGACATAATGTAGCACTTCATTTCATGATGTGGCTGTTGTTTATTAATGAACAAGTATAAATATTATTTTTAAAAATTTATGGTTTTACTGAATTATTAAGTAAATATACTGTAAATTCTTAATATATCTATCTAAAGAAACCTAATTTCTTGACTGACAACTCTCTGCTATCTCATATATGATATCTTTGTCCTGTCTGGGGGGTGCAATTCACAACCCTCACTACTAGATGTCACTAAAACATACACACAGCGAATCCTAGCCAAGATCCAATCTGAAGAACACCATAATTTATATCAAAGAGGACTTTTCTGCTGGAGCTGCAACCTGCAATGAAAGAGGCAAGAGCAAGAGGGAATTATGCCATCATCAGCTACTATCGAGTAATTGTGAGGCCAAGGAGCAGGGAATGAGAAGAGAGAAGACCTATTTATTTATTTATTTTTTGTGATGTCATGGGTTGGTATTAACTGGGTAAAGGCATGGCACTGAACTTCCCAAAAAAAGGTTGAGAAAAGCTCATATAAATGATAGGAGTTTGAGAAATAAGGTTCATGAATTATTTACCTTATTTAAGAGTGAAAATATCAACGTACTTGCTGTCTCTAAAACACAATTAGATCAATCAATAACAGACAGGGGGGTAGCTATACCAGGATATAACGTTTTTAGAAATGACAGGAATATTTTTGGGGGAGGTGTAGCAATATATATACAAAGCCATATTCCCACCAAGGTTAGATCGGACTTAATGGTTCCTAGTATTGAAGCGCTTTGGTTGGAGGGAAAATTTGTTCTTTGTGATTTCAATGTAAATTGGCTGTTGGATTCATGCCCACTGAGGAAAAAGTTGTACACTCATTTGTAATCTAACTCGATGGGGAAAAAGTCAACAAGAGTTTACTGTAGTTGTGATGGGCAATCATCTGCAACCTGTATCGATCACATATTTTCAAATAAGTGTGAAATATGCTCTAAAGCAGTAACTGTTCCTGTAGGGTTCAGTGATCATAATATAGTGGACAAATAATTTACAGTAAGATCAAACAAAGCATCATGGATTGATGAAGAACTATGGGAGTGTATGCATAAAAGAGATGAGCTGAAAAAAGCTGAAATTGACTCCAAGGGAACTGAAAAGTGGCAAACTACTGTGAAATAAGGAATAAGGTTACAAAGGTTACAAAGTTAAATAGGAAAAAGAAAATAAGCATATTATCAAAATAAAATTCAGGAGAGGAGAAATGATGGTAACAAACTTTGGAAAACTTTTAATGAAATAATGGGCCGGGGCAAGAACAATCCTTCCTTCATTGAAGTGAATGGAACTTTCTTGACAAAAGCAAAGGACATAGCTAATCATTTAAGTAATCATTTTGCAGATAAGGTTGATAAGTTAAGGAATGAAATGCGTTCCCGTAGTAGGAGTTGTATATCATCTCAAATAATAACCAATTCTATCATGAATACAAATCATGCTTTTTTGAGTTTCAACCTATAGAAGTTGATAGGGTGAAAAAACTACTTGAAAACCTAAATAATGATAAATCAGCTGGCATGGATAATCTAGATGGGCAGTAAATTAATGTTGTTTCAATTATATCATTGCCAATATGTAATTTTTTAAATTTGAGTTTAAAGGAGGGGTTATTCCCCCAGGTTTGGAAATCTACCATGGTTTTACCTCTTCAGAGTTTCTCAGCAATTTATCAATATTCTTCCAGTTTTGAGAAAGCTAAT
Source organism: Micropterus dolomieu (assembly GCF_021292245.1). Lineage (NCBI taxonomy): Eukaryota > Metazoa > Chordata > Actinopteri > Centrarchiformes > Centrarchidae > Micropterus > Micropterus dolomieu. The sequence continues at coordinate 9,474,630 of NC_060162.1, read as the reverse complement.
GGAAAAAGTTGTTTTTGAACAGATACTACATTGTTTTTCATTTAATGACTTAAATTCTCATCAGCATGCGTATAAGGATCACTCTATGTGCACAGCTCATGACAAACATGACAGATAAATGAACTTGTATTGATAATAAGATGGTGGTTGGAACTGTGTTACTTGACTGTAGCGCTGAATTTGATATTGTAGACCATGGGTTATTATTAAATAAGCTAGCTATATATGGGTTTAGTCCATTAGCCATCAATCGACCCTTTGCTAAGCGACGCCCCCCTTAGTTACTATTGTTAAGCCTGACAAACTGATGGATTTATCACAGCGCTGCCACTGTCTATAACTGCACTTCCTGGAGAAATATTGTCTATTTATTTTGAAAAATAAAAAAAAGCGATCTCCGAAAGGAGACAGAAAGCTTAGCGTTATCCATTTGAAGGTTGTATTCAGACTGTCAAACTGACGTCAAACAAACAATGACAGAAGCTAAAGCCTGCTGTTCACAGAGTAAAAGTGAACCACTGCATCACCTGACAATTGAGACAGAGGTAAACAATATTAAGGATAAACACTTCCTGTAAAGCTGGGTAGATCTCTGTTCACTATTTCAATCATTAAACAGCAAAAACAGTCGGGTTATATAACGTTACATTCGGTAGTATGGTAAGTTATGTAAATATCATTAGCTAGCTAACACATTACATTAGGAACAATCCACAGCAAACATTTTGCTGAATTTGTTTTAGGTTTTGGAAAGTGAATAATCAATTGGTTGAATAGTTATTTATTAAATAGGAAACAGTATGTGTTTTTTAATGGAAGTTTTTCCTACCAAAAAACTTAACAGTGTGGAGTGCCACAGGGATGTTGCCTTGGGCCGTTACTCTTCTCTAAATTTATTAATGACTTGTTGTATGATTTGATTAACTGTAGTGCTACTTGATTCGTGAATGATACAACTATTTATTTTACATCAACTAGTATAAACGAATTACAACTAGTAGTGAAGTGGATTTATGAAAACAGAGACTTGTCTTAAAATAAAATCTTGTTCAGGTCTAGACACTCGATGGACAGTTAATATGAGAAGAACATATTGACAATATTGTTAAGAAAATGGATATTGGAATATCAAGTATTAAAAGATGTTCCCCTTTTCTTACCTATGTGCTGGTCACATAGGCATTAGTTTTATCCTACCTTGATTACTGTTCACCTATCAGGTCAGGTGCAGCCAAAAAAGATCTGTTTGAGCTACAAATGTAAATGCTCCGTATTTGTATAGCGCCTTTCTAGTCTTTTCAACCACTCAAAGCGCTTTTACACTATATCTGCATTCATCATACACTGAGCCTAAGTGCTCTATCGGAAACTGAAATTCACACACATTCATACACTGGCGGAACAGCCGCCAGGGGCAATTCAGGGTTCAGTATCTTGCCCAAGGACACTTCGACATGGGGAGCCAGGGATTGAACCGCTGACCTTCCGATTAACGGCCGACCCGCTCTACCTCCTGAGCCACAGCCGCCCCAAATAGCTCAAAATAAAGCTGCAAGACTCGCACTGGCCTGTCCATCGGGTGTGAGGCTGAGTGCGGACAGTGTGCATGCCAGTCTCTCATGGCTTAGAGTGGAAGAAAGGTTGGCATTCACCCCAATGAATTTCTTTAGGAATATCTGTTATAGGAAACAACAAATTGTCTGTACTCACAAATAAAGTATGTGAGAAACCAACATATTTATAGTACTCAGCAGGCTACAGAGGGTTGTCTAGTTTTGAAAAAACCCAGGATTGATGCGGTGTGCAGATCTGTAATGTATAGAGCCATCAAAATGAGGAGTAATTTATCAATTTTCATTGCTGAAGCACCCTGTAAGGCTGGTTTTAAAAGGCTATTAAAAAAACGCTTGAATAATAACTCAAACATTGACAAGCTTAGGTGAATGGTTTGTTGTATAATTGTGTCTATGTGTTTGACGCTTTTTCCTTTGTCAGTAGCCTGTGTAATCATGTACACACATAATGATATGTTTTATAAGCATTGTAGGTATCATTTTTAGATAACTGTATAACTTGTATGTTGTACGTTATATGTTTGCTGTGTTTTATGTATTTTTTGTATGTTTGTTGTATGTGGACCCCAGGAAGAGTAGCTGCCACACTAGCAGCAGCTAATGGGGATCCGAATAAATGAATAAACAAATAAATGAATATCCCTGACTCCCGGCGGCTCTCAGGCCTCTTCCCCTACCTCAGCGAGGTCAGAAAATCAAGGACGCCGCATGCATGGCAGAGGGAGTCTGCATCAACCCTCTCCTTGTCAGCAGCTTTCCTCCCGTACAAACACCCGCTACACTTCACGGCGCAGTGTGCCCTCCTTGGTACGGCCATCTCTACGTCCACAAACAGAACCCGACATTAGAGACTGGATCGTCACCTGTCTTCAATGGTTCCTCAGAGGGAAAGGCATTCCCTTCCACTGCAACAACAATAAAATAACTTTGTTCCATCTCTACCTAGCCTCCATCAATGCTCCGGCCACAACAACCACCGAACTCTGTGCGTACCACAATTCTGTACACCTGTTACAATGGAAATTATAGTTGTAGAATATACTCACATATGTGTCAGTAAATTTTAAGTCTCATAGAAAAATACTTTAGCAAACTTGTAGAATTGTTTTTGTGGAGGCTGTCGTTATACACACGTAGGTATGGTTTCATATAAACAAGGACAGGAGCCCAAACTAGCTCCTATGATTGGCCAGGAGGGCTTTCTGATGTCTGAACCGTGCCCACCCCTGGTGCGTCAGGTGCCCAAATCACTTTTGCCCATGTTTCACTGAGATATGTGATGCAAAAGTGTGAGGAACTTTTCGTCAGTTTCGGAGTTGGTCCCCGGGCGCTGCACAGTGGCTGTCCACTGCTCCCTTGAGGGGATGGGTTAAATGCAGAGAATAATTTTTGCTACATGTATGTGTATGTGACAGTAAAGTATCTTCTAAAGAATCACAGAAGCAGAATCAGCAGTCAAGTTTTAGTTTAGTCTCTTGAATTTACTTCTTTACTGATTACTCTCTTTGTTCTGTTCAGATGCTGATGATGTCAGGTTGGTGGGAGGAGCAGGTCGCTGTGCAGGAACACTGGAGGTGAAACATCAGGGAGGCTGGAGACCAGGGACTTACTCTTACCCTTACTGGACCCTGAAGACAACAGCTATTGTCTGTAGAGAGCTGGACTGTGGCTCTGCTGTTTCTGTAGGAGAGAGAGAGGAGTCCTTAGACAGACCTATGTGGTGGATCAGGCCTGACTGTGTTCAGTCTGGATCTGCTCTGTGGGAGTGTATATCATCAGATTCCTCTTCCTCCATCCTGAATCTCAGCTGCTCAGGTAAGTCCATCATGGCATCATCTATGACTGTAATGTACCCAGGTTTACACACACTCACCAGCTAGAATAGCAGCAGACTGTCTATGGTAGTCATGACAGAGTTTAATGAGCTGCTGCCTCAGTAAATCAGGTGCTAAATGCACCAAGATATATAACTGTAAATGATGATAAATGATGGGCCAACAAGGTCCATGTAGAGGTAGAGGTCCAAGGTCCAAGATTGCCTCGGCTAAGTGACAAAGTACCCTCTGAAAGTCTGCTAGAAGATATGAATGTAGCACTACATACAATCCCTACTAAAGCCATAACTGAGATCAAGAAAGAAAGGTGCAAGAAAGGGGCTACCTAAAAAATACAACAAGCTGTCAATACCTGAGGCTCTGGAGACTAAACAAAGACTTGCCGCTTTGTCTACCTGGCTAAAGAGATACAAGGGAGAAGCAGAAGCCAGTAGAATAAACTGGATGTTCTCCACTGAACCATCCAAAGTGTACTCTCAGTGGCAGGGTAATAACGCAAGATCAGATCCACCCAGGGCTGAGACTTAGCAGTACTGGAAGAACATATGGGAGAAAGAGGTATCCCACAACACCTATGCTCAGTGGCTAGTGGATCTAAGAACACATAACAGTAATCACCCAGTACAAGATCCAGTAACCATTACAATGGCAAACATCCAAGAAAGAGTGGCAGGTATAAAGAGGTGGACAGCACCAGGCATTGACATGATCCACACCTACTGCCTGGAGAGACTAATTGCACTCCATGAACACTTGGCAGCACAAATGAACCAACTGCTGATGGATGGGACCTACCCAGAATGGTTAACCCAAGGACGGACAGTCCTGATCACGAAGGACCCCCAGAAGGGAACAATCACATCCAACTATAATCTTATAATATAATAATAATATATAATATTAACCTGCCACTGGACAACATGGAAATTGCTTGGAAAGCAGCTGCAGCTTGGAAATGTACAAGATCACCAAGACACTACTAGCCTTCATCAAGAACTCAATCGGGCTGTGGAAAAGTCTTGAAGCCAACTCAAAGCCAATTGCACAAGTCACCGTCTGCTGTTCTGCATAGGCCTGAACCCCCTCAGCCAGATCATCACAAAGACTGGCTACGGATACCAGGTCCGAAGTGGAACAACCACAATCACCTCCTCTACATGGATGACATCAAGCTGTATGCCAGGAATGAGCGAGACATCGACTCACTAATCCACGCTATTAGGATCTACAGCAACGACATTGGAATGTCATTTGGACTGGACAAGTGAGGTTGCGTGGTATCAAAAAGAGGGAAAATGATCAGAACCGAGGGGATTGAGCTACCAGAATGCAACATTGCAGATGTTCAGGACAGCTACAAATACCTTGGGGTGCCGCAGGCTAACGGAAACCATGAGGAGTAAGGCAGGTCCTGAAAAATCAGCTGAATGGGAAGAACAAGATCCGAGCCATCAACACATATGCCAGTCATCAGATACCCCGCTGGTATAATAAACTGGCCAAAGGAGGAGATAGAGGCCACTGTCATCAAGACAATGAAGCTCCTCACAATGCATGTAGGGTTTCATCTCAAATCCAGCACCCTGAGACTGTACACCAAGCGTAGCGAGGGAGGACCGAGAGCTAATGAGTGTCACACATGAAGGTCTTAGTGAAAAGCTCAAGCAGCTGAAACCTGATGGTGAGGACATGGAATATGAAGAACCTTCATGGAGGGACAAGCCACTGCACCCTAAGACAAATAGAAGAAGTGGCTGATACCAAGAAATCCTACCAGTAGCTGGAAAAGGCTGAACTAAAGGACAGCAGAGAAGCACTAATCATGCCGGCGCAAGAACAGGCACTCAGTACAAGACCAATAGAGGTTGGGGTCTACCACACCAGGCAGGACCCCAGGTGCAGACTGTGCAAGGATGCCCCTGAGAAAGTACAGCACGTACCGCTGGTGAACTTGCTGCAGTCTGTGCTGTTAGAAAGACGTGTTCTGTTGTTAATGATGAACTGATGTTGGAGTTGTGCTGAGTCCACTTTGAATTACTCAATTGTTGTTTCAGGACATGTTTTTCTTTTGTGTCTGGTGTCTTTATCTCTATTTCATCTTCTATTATCTCTCCAGACTCTGTCAGGCTGGTGGGCGGGACTAGTCTGTGCTCAGGCAGACTGGAGGTGAAGTCTAACCAGTCTAACCAGTCTAACCAGTGGTGGTCCTCAGTGTGTGAAGCTGACTTTGACCAGCAGGATGCAGAGGTGGTCTGTAGGGAGCTCGGCTGTGG
>NC_060162.1:9448082-9468848 GCF_021292245.1 Micropterus dolomieu | reverse complement strand
TAAGAGTCCACATTTAACTCTCCTATTCATTTGCACTATTGCTCTTGTGGTTTTAATTTTTATGAGGTTTTTATGCACAGCTCCTCTTCTGTTTACCTTTTTAAATAATTTCGATGGTCGGGGGGCAGACACCGTCACTATAGGATTTTCACTAAGTAACTCCTGAAATGGAGGAGCAGAGAAGTGTGTTAGACTGCGACTCTGCGTAGGGTTTTGAGTGGGTAACTGCTGAAAAAGAAGGGCAGAGAAGTGTGTTAAACTGCGACTCTGCCTCCTGGTCTCAACTCTTGGTTGTCATGGATTTGGTCCACTAATAAACTTGGCCAGATTTCTAGAAATGAGAGCTGCTCCTTCCCAAGTGGGATGGATGCCGTCTCTCCGGATCAGACCAGGTCTTCCCCAGAAAGTCTGCCAATGATCAACAAAGCCCACATCGTTTGCAGTTTCCAGTCACCAGTCTGTCAAGCTCCTGAAGTTTGCGGACGACACCACCCTCATTTGGCTCATCTCTGGTGGGGATGAGTCCGCCTACAGGTGGGAGATCGTCCATCTGGTAATCTGGTGCAGCCAGAACAGTCTGGAGCTCAATGCTCTGAAGACAGTGGAGATGGTCGTGGACTTCAGCAAGAGCCCAGCACCACCCTACCCCATCATCCTGAGTGAGCACCATCATCTCCCAGGACCTCAAGTGGGAGCTGAACATCACCTCCATCACCAAGAAGGCCCAACAGAGGATTTACTTCCTGCGGCAGCTGAAGAAGTTCAGCCTGCAAAGACAATGATGGTGCACTTATACACCGCCATCACTGAGTCCATCCTCACCTCCTCCATCACCATCTGGTACACTGCTGCCACTGCCAGAGACAAAGGCCGGCTGCAGCGTATCATTCGCTCTGCAGAGAAGGTGATTGACACTCACCCCCCTTTCAATTAATACAATCGTCTCTGCACATGTAAATATCACTTCATGTCATATCATGCACGAACCTGGCACATTGCACATATTTGTTGTTAATTGAAAATTGTTGTTGTCGCATTATTATTTATTTTTTTATTTTTATTTTTATATTGTCAGTTGTATTATTTTTCTCTATTCCTCTGTTATTCTTAAATAACTTGCATTTGTTTATTACATATTTATATATTTCTACATCTATTTATGTCAGCTGTATGTCTGCGTGTAGCACCTTAACACCAAAACAAATTCCTTGGATGTGTAAAACACTACTTGGCAATAAAGCTCCTTCTGATTCTGATTCATTACTCACTTGAGCCAAGTTTGATCGTCCTCTTCGGTGGAGATGGTGCTGCATTTTTGTGGTGGTGATGCTGGTCACGATGTGATGTTGATGGATCTGTCCTCCCAGCTGATCCTCAGAATCTTTTAAGGTTTTTTGGTGCTGTTGTTCCAGGCCTCTCGGGTGCCTGCTTTTTCTATACAGCAGGGTGGGGAAGACAATGGCTCTAAAGACCAGGTTTTTTGGTTGGGCCTTTAGGTCTTAGTCTTCAAAGACTCTTTTCCTGAGCCTGTCATAGGCTCTACTGGCACAACTCAGGTGATGGTTGAACTGTTAACTTTTGAGGAAAGAAGGCTGCCACGGTAGAGTAAGTGGCAGGCATTTCCAAGTGTGGTGTTGTCCACTTTTATGGTTGGTTGGCTAAATGGGTGGAGGGTGATGTAGGACCAGGGTCTTCTTGATGTTTAAGGCTGGACTTTGCTCTTGGCCTTGAACCTATTAAGGTTGAAGAGCCTGTGGTCAGTTATGTGCAGGATTGGAATGCCCTTTGGCAGCTCAGGGTGGGAGCAATGATGCATCCCTTTTCGACCCCTGTTTCCACAGTGAAGGGCTTGGACTCTGAAGTACTGTGACTGACATACCTTCATGTAGTTACATCAGTATTCTAATAAACTTATGGCAGCTGTACCTTGAGAGCATGCTCCACAGAGCCTGACAGTCTTACAAGTAAAGGCTTTTCTGACATGCATTTGCTGTGTTCATCACAGGAGAAAAAACACAGATTTGAACATTTTGAACTGTGCCCATGTTTGAGATTTTAGCTGTCAGATAAACATTGTGGAGTAAAGAGTACAGTGTTTCCCCCTGAAATTTTGAAGAGATGCATAATGGGAAAGTGAATGAAAATTGAAAGTAAATTACAAATACCTTAACTGTAGTCCTATTGTAGATTATACATAGGCCTTATTTCCGACCACTGTCTAATGTTATTAATTCTACTATGGAACAGTGAGGGAGTAGGGGTTTGTTCCTCCCCACAGCATGTGGAGAGATTGATAGAGAGAGAGCAAGAGAGAGAGCGCTTTTATTTGCCCTTAGGAGGAGGTGGGGGGGGGGGGGGGGGGGGGGGGGGGGGGGGGGGGGGGGGGGGAGTAGGAGGAACTTGTAGAGTTGCCTGCAGATTTCATTGAGAACTCGGAAAGCACCAGGTTAACATCTATGAACTGAATCCTGCTGAAGACCTTTTCTCTCTATCTGATCGGATTTACCTTTTTAAAAAAAGGATATTTATTTCAAGCCAACACCTGGAGTAACCAAACTGCGGATCTATGCGAACCCTACGTGGGAGTCAACGACATTTGTGAAGCTGAAGAAGAGGAATGTATCGTTTCTTTGTGAAACTAACATTTCTGATTCCTGCAATCGTCATCTCACAAGGTAAATTGTCTCAAAAAGATTCTTTTGCAGAGAGTCACGATAGAGGCTGCAGAGCTCGACTGAGGGGCAACAAGGAAGCTCAGCAACTGAAGTTAGTCTTTGCAGAAGTTAGTGAATTGATGAGTAATAAATGTATTAATTTGATCAGCAGCCTGTCTACTGGGTCATTTAAAAGCTATTTATGTATGAGCTGTGGATTAGAAACGAATACATTCTAGTAAATCTCTTAGACACGTTTATTGGGTCATTTTAAGAACCTTTCTTGATCGTGGGAATGAATTCACTACAAGTGCATGAGCCAAACGCTGCGGTGCGCTTGGCTGCTGACTGAAGTTTTTTCACTCAGGTTAACTGTTTACTTTGTCTGCACAGGAAGGCCATTCATTCTGGTGATATTAACCACATATTTTAATGCAACAATTAGTCTAATGATCAAAAACTATGTGGACCAAAACATATAATTGTAGCCTATTTGCTGGTTATGCTCAGTTTGAAAAACTTTCTATGTAGGCTTTTTATAAACTTTTAAATTGTTCTGAGAACCGGTTTTAAATAACATGGGAGATAATGGAAGCGGGAGCGTGTGTTGGGGCAGGGGGGAAGGGAGGGCATCTTTTGTCTGCATGTGTGGGAGAGTGTTGTGAGCGCCGGGTGGAGGAGGTGCTGTTATCCCCGTCTGCCGGTAAACAATGCCTTAGGAGAGTGTTTTATGGCTCGTGCTGGACTCTGATTTCTTTTGTTCCGCATCTGAGCCCCGCAGCTGCTGCGCTTTCCCCAAAAGCGTGCGCTCCCAAAAAAAAGCCACGCACCACGCGCTCTGGCTTCAGTGGTGTCCACACTAGGCTTCCCAATATCCCCCACGGACAACTGTGTAGCAAATCAATTAAAGATCAGGATGTGCACGCATGTGTATTAAAAATGTGATTCATGTGAATAAAGATGTATTACAAAATAACTGATGAATAATTTCCCACTGATAATTTCAAGTGTGGCTTCCTAATCCCTGTTAATCCTAACAGCTTGTTTAACAGGACAGATGTCACATACTGGCTGTTTTATGAGATGTCTTGGGCCTAATGTGTTAATATTCTTTATGTATTCAACAGGTCTAAAATGCTCCCTACCCACTGAATCATGCCTAAATGGAGGAAGATGTGAAGCCACCTCCAATGGAAATGGAGAATGCAAGTAAGTTACAGGATGACTGAAAAACAGCAACATATATGTGAATCACCAGATGTTGCACTGCAGTCCACCACAAATACATTAATTTCCTGTTATCTTTTTTGTGTTGTGTGTATGTCATTTGTTACGGTGTTTTGAGATCTGTGCAGTCTTGGAAGTGCAGTGAAGTGTAATTTTGGTACTTGAAAGTGCTTTTTTGGTTGGAAAGAAAAGGGCCCACATATTCCCCCTTTCATTCCAGCCTTTGAGCAGGCCCTGTGCCCAGCAACCAGAGAGGCCCTTGAGCTTCTTCTGGGCTGGTGTGCTCCTGTACCCCTCCAGGAGCCACATTGCTCTGTGAAGCTGCACACATTCCCTAAAAAGAAAAGAGTTTAAGAAGTAAAGAAATAAAAAGAGAGTGCAATTCCACAGAGTTGAGAGAGGGGTGGCTGGACAAAAGCCCCCCCCCCCCCCCATCGTTAGACTCATTAATGAATGCAAGACCCCTTCACCAGCAAAGTGAGAGGACGCGTCCAGTCCTAAATCTTGTTTTTCTGCCCTTTCATGGGCGACAGCTGGGGCTCGCCCGCCGCCCGTCACCCATTGTCCTGCAGTCAGAATAATGCTGTGTGACTAATCTGAGTTGGGCTTCCCATCAAGCCACAACCACCCCAAACACCACAACACACACCAAACCCCTGCCATAACCCCCTCCAACACTACCCCCTCCTTACAAAAGGGGGGTTAGGGTGGTGTCCTGCTTCCTGAATGGAGATCCGCCCTTCCACCTCCACTCCGCCCCCAACCATACCCGCTTATGATCTTCATTAGAAAGCCAGATGGCTGTGAAATGTAATTGGATTGGATGTCAGGAGAGTGAGATTAATTGGAATAAAGTGCAGAAATTTGAAGGCAAACAAGTGGGAACGAGAGGCAGATTGTGGGCTATTTGTTTAGGCTGTGGATGGATGTTAATATGGTTGTTTGTGGCTAAGACGCTATGCCAACATATTCCCTTTAAGCTGTTACATGTATCTGTGAGCTTGCTGATGCACATCGAATGTTCTCATGCAAAAGACAAAAGCGTGAAAAGAAGATCTCAGTTATTAGGTTTTACTAATGTACATGAGGGGAGACAGAGGTGCTTCTGTTAAACTCAGCAAATTTGAATTGTGATTTTCAGTTGAGGCATCTTTTTTTGTCCATCTGTAAAGACACTCAGGGGTGGCCTGGTTTACCCTCAGGGCATGTGGTCATAGCAGGCGCTTCTCTGGTCTGCAGAGCTATTGACGAGCCCATGCTGCTTGCCCAGGGCCACCAATTCACAGTACTCAATCTGCACACTCCACACACACACACAGACGCCCGCACGTGTGCACACTCACACACAGAAATTCTCCCTCCGCCCTCCTCCTCCTCCACAAAGCTGTTATTGTGGTCTCCATCTCTGCTCAGTCCAATTAAAAACAGACAGGATAAGAGCATCGCTTCACCCACCCGCTCTCTCGCTTCCTCCTTGCTTTTCCTCTCATTAATCATTCATCCCTGCCAAACCAAGCAGCCATTAGTCACGTGATGGACTGGTAGATTCAGCACCAGTACTCAGGGGTCAGAGTTTAGCATCTGTACCAATGGGGGGACTTCCAATAATCCAACTTGTGTTTTTATCATCATAATATCATAAGTTCAGTTTGGAAATGTGTGGTGATAAATGGAAAGCCCACCTGGGGAAAGAAGAAGAAGAGACTGGGACTGTGACCACCGTGGGAAATGATGCCCTGTATGCAGACTAGGCATGAGTTGTGTGAGGTTACGATGTACAGTTCCCGTCACACAACGTTAAATGGGAGGTCAAAGGTTTAAATGATGAAATGCTTTAAACCCACATGCAGCTCTTGAAGTCACCAGTGAGTCATGTTGTGCGTTGTGGTTTGTGTAGCACTGTAGGCATATGATGACACAGATTTGAGTGGTAAGGTATGTTTAAATCCTCTTTCTGCACACTTCCCATGAGTGTGAGAACAGAGTGAAATCACATGTTGGCATAGAGAACACGGGTAGGCTTGGTGTAAATTGTGGTAATCAGATGTCTTATGGACGGGTTTAGTAGGTTAAGCCTGCATTGAGACAAAACCAATTCTCCATTGCCCCTTCCCGCAGAAAGGATGTTTTCTGTCCTTCCTGGTTCTATAATTAGTCACCCTTAATTACTTTATTTTTTTAATACAGATCATCCCTAAAACAGGAACTGGTTTGTGTCCTGTTTATTTGACTGCTGTGTATTTGTCTTTCTGAGGGTGGTTGGGCCCAGTTTGTTCTGGGGTAGTCTAGTCTTACTTGTATCTGCCCTACAACAGTGAGCATGAAAAATAGAAAAGGTGAAGGTAAGAAAAAAGGGTTTAAAGTTTTCAGGCTGTCCAGCAAAGAGACATGTTGTATTGATTTCATTTTAGTTATAAGTTAGAAGGCTAATTATTTTACAACAACAACAAAAACATTAGCAGATACCATAAATGAGACAGTATCAACAAACAAAACATGTTCTAGCTTTCTAGCATTTGTTGATACCGTGAAACTATACACATTAGTTAAAATTCAATATATTTAAATGTGTGATTTAAAAGTAACATAACCGCACCAAAGTCGGGAATTCCACTAGACGAGCATGCTGTGATGGCTGTTACTGTTACTCTGCTAAGCTAACTTAGTTACCTTAGCATAACTGTTTTCATTCTCCATGACTGGATTTAGTCTCTGCCTTATTTATGTGGGATAAAAAACCAAATTACAAAGATGTTTGTTCATCAAAAGTAATATATTTCAATTACAGGAACCAACTAGGTGGAGTAAATCTAGCCAAAATCTCACCAGTTAGCTTTGATTTGGCTCTGTCGCCTTAAGCTATCTGTATGGTTGACTGTTTGGTTTTTAGCTGTGTTTTCTGGTAAAGGCAGAACACTCTGCTTCAAAATGTTTATTTTATTTTATTTTACATGTATATAAACAGAGAGCCTTTTTAATCCTTCAGACTTGGGGAATAGAATTTTTGTTCAACTTCAGTTTCGGGGGAAATCACAATGTTGTTGTGACTGTGGTGACTTAAAAATGTACTTCAGTGGTTGTAGTAGACACATGGAAACAACGACCCGTCATGATGGGGAAGCACTCGGTTGATGATTCTGTGAAGAGGTTATCTGAAGGTCTGGGGCTTCCTGTTTCCCATGGAGCTGTAGTTATCGTGGTATGTAGGCAGCTTTAAAACGTGTAAGGACACAGCGTGAGTCAAATTTAGTTTCCATTTGTGAGACGTTATGAGGGCACAGCGAGGTTGAAAGGTTGTTGCCCTCACCCCTGCATTTTGCATGACTTACTGACTGTTGGTGCTGCTTTGCTGAAACAGACACTGTTTTGGCCTGGGGTGTTAATAATAAACTCAGAAAACATCTCAACTAGCCTACCTCTCTACATGTCTCAAATACTGCAAGACATATGACCAAAATAGACTTGAGACAGAAAATTGACTGAAAGTCTGCAGTGGTTGGTGTGATCGGGCCTCTCTGACCTTGCACAGAGCTGTCTGATATTGCATATTGATGATAAAATGTCTCATCAGTACATGCTGTCTAGAGCGAGCACGGCACCTCTAAAAAGATGTTCCACTCTCCCTCAAGGAATGCCGCTCTTCATTTGTCCTCCTCTAGGATTACCAGGAAGGTCTCTGTTAAGGCTCAGCTCCATGTGGGCTTAAGCGAATCAGGAGCATGCAAGTGCGTGGCTGGGTCAAGTGTGCCTGCCGGTCTTGGGCTTTTATTGGGGTTTAAGCTCCAAGGCTGCCACTCCCTTGGTTGGGCCCATTCCCTAGATGCCAGGCCCCCTCTGATAAAGCAGTGAATGGCGTTGGTGGGACGTAGTGTTTAAACATTAGGCTATGTTCATTTTGAGTTTCTATCTTAAGAACAACCACCCAAAGCTGTTGTGAAGACAAACTTCCATACAAAGAAAAATATTTCCATCGCATTTAGTGTCGAAGGGGGCCTCAGAGTAGTGTAAAGAGATCACAATTCTGTGAGTCTGGAGATCCTCAGAGCGGGGGGATCAAAGCTGTGCTGTCAGGGCACAGAGATAACAGGCTATTTGGCTCTGGTGGGTGCTGAAAGTTCACATGCACCAGCAAATGTAGAAATACCAGCTCTTCTGGCAGGTCAATGGTGCACTACAGGCCATAGGGCAATGGGGTAAATAGGTTAGATGCATTTGTGTATGTGTGCGTCTGTTTCCCTATCTGTGTTTTAATTACATGCTTGAGAGGAAATTTTATCATTTAGGACAGTTACCATTCATTTTCCTTAATGTCACCATATTACAAATTCGTATAACTGCTATTACAGAAAAGAAAGACTGGGAAGATGAGAAGAGCTTTACATGTGATAATGGTTCCAGTTCTGCTCCAGACTAAGGATGTTGTAGTTACATGCACCGACCTGATTCAGCTCATTTTATACAGCCTGTTCAAGGGTTAGGACTCCAGGCAAGGAGTACTCAAGCAGATTTGTTGTCAGTGATAACTACTGTAAGCAGCGGAGTGGCAGGCAGGTGTTTTTCCTTGTCTTCGCATTATTGGGAGAGGTCCGCCACCAAAATGAATCTGCCACCCGTAGAACAAGGTGTATTGCTCGCTTGCACACAGACACTGTTAAACTTACGACCCTGCTGTTTGTTATCTGGTATTTTGTGTGTGAAAGTGACCTTGTAGTTGTTAGTCAAGCAGGTGCTCAGTCCTGTGACTGGTCCTCATAAATCTTCCCACTTCACTTCTTTTAGAGAGTGAGACAGCAAATAGCTTAATTACTATAAAAGTAATCTCTTCATGAGTCTTTTTGTCTATGACACTTGTTGCTTGTAGAAAGTGTTTAAGAGATTTAACTTCACTTAATACTATACTATTCTAAAATGTCCCATAGTTTTAACTTGATTAGTTAGAATTTGCTAAATATATAAGATTTCTATGCTTTAAAAAAAACAAAAATATTCTGTTAGAAGGTATAGCTCAAGAGAGGAGATGGTTTACAGGAGAACTCTTGATAAGAATCTAAATAAAAACAACAGGTATGATTATAAATAGGTATAGGTATAAAGGTAAACAGAAACAACACAAACAACAGGTTAAGGAATGATTTAAAAGAAGGTACTAAGTTGGCTGACTAAGTTCCTTAGATAGGGATAGCTATTATGCATAGTTTTACTTACAGTGTTGTACTCCCATTGTACTATCAAACCCACTGATTCTAGGAAAGTGGTGGGAGTTCAGAGCCTTTCAGACCCATTACATTTCTCATTTCCTCTAGCAGAGCTTCACTGTTCTGTTCTTGGTCTTACTCACAAATGTTTACTACAGGGGTCACACCTTAGCTAATGATTAGACTTGCCAGAGGGGACGTCAACTAACTAGACAAAATTAATGAGGAGGAAAGGGCAGAAACAAATAGCCACTTAAAGAGAAAAGGGGGAAGTAAGTGTTTAAGAGATGGTGATGTAATACTTTCATAAACAACATGAAGGAAAAACCAACAGAATAAAACTCCTACTTATACACATAATTGCAGTGTGGCGCCTTTAGCCATTTACATAACATTTTCTACAGCGGTGGCATTTCCAGCACACAGTGGGGCTGGTTTTGTGTCAAAGGATAATAAAGTCACCCCCAGAGTGGCAGATGGTAGATCAGGCCCAGCAGGGAGACAAGAGAGAGGGGAGAGAAGGCAAAGAGGCTGTCCCACAGTCACAAAAGTGTTTGGGGTCAGAGGTCGGGGAAGCATCTGCTCTGGCCTGAGGGGACATTGCATCGCCGGGAGAGACCTGTTGCCGTGGTGTGTGCTGCTTAGCTTTTCAGCATTGGGTGGATCTTTATCTCAGACTGGACTGACTTCAGCACAAAGAGGATCTATTACAGTTAGTTAGCGTGGGATCACAAACACACGAGTGCATACACACCATTAATAACACCTGTTTCATTAGCCTATACTGTACAAAACGGAGTAAGGATTCCCTTAGTAATTATTCACTGTGTTTTCATGGTAAAGAGAAATGGGAAGCAGGGAAACTTCAAAGCCACCCCAAATACTTTTACAATCTTCTGCCAATTGCAACTGTCTGGACTCCCAGTGGGGCACACAGGACTTTTAAAAACTCTGATTGGTCTCACGTAACTAAGTCAACAAGGGAGTTTTCAGCAGTCACATGTGACATAAGGGGAACGCTGTAAATAGCAAACTGCTGGGAGTTGTAAAAAGTCCACACAGGAGAGAAATGAGAAAACAGAGCAGTGAAAAGCCAGAGGGAAAGAAGAGTCAGTGCTGTGTGGAAAAGAAGGAAATCAAAAGAGGAACAGGTAAGGAAGAGAGGAATTAAGAGTGTGGTGGTTGAGGCAGGGGTGAAGAGACAGAAGTTGCAACAGCTGACTTCACATGGGTTCTTTATGTCCCTGGAGGAGAGGTTGGCTTGTCGGCACCCCCATCTGACAAGGGGACAGAGGGGAGGGTGGGAGGGGGGAGGGATAAGGGGGGAGGAGGAGGAGGAGTCCTGTCCAACAGCTGCCTTCATTAACATGCGCACCTGCTCCCTGTGGAGTTACTAGGAGGCCAACAGATGCCCTCCCTTCCACATAAACACTCACACGCTATGTGCAAATACACAACTCACACAAGCCCCAATTCAAACATAAATACTTTTTTTGCTGACTTTAAATGCTCCTACACGTGACAGATGGAACTTCACCGTTATGAACAAGCTGCATATCAAATGATGTCTAAGCAGTTTGAAAACCAGAAATGAATAGATCTTGTATTTTTTTTTATTTTATTTGCAAAAACGTATTTCTACCCAGACAATTCAAAAGTGGAAGCCAGTGCTCATCAGTGTTGAGTGTCTGTCCTGAGTTTCTATGTCTTCACACTTCACAATCAGCCAGTTTGAGCTATGTGACTAGCAGCATCCTTAGTGTGGATAGTAGGGAAGCACCCAGCGGCTTAGGGCCTGAATGCAGAGATTCATATAGGACATCCAGAGCCGGCACTGTCCCCTTGATCTCTATAGTCATTCAGGATGAGTGTGGACAGCATGGGGGCGAAAGGTAGGTGGGAACGGGTTGTTTCAGCTTCTGTTGGCGTCTGTTGTCCCAGCAGAATGTGTTTTCAAGGTTCTGATGGGGTCTAATCCAGAGAGACACACTAGAACAACATGCCATCCCTGTCCTGCTGCAGTGGGACTTTCCTGGGCGGGAAACTTTTTAGTCCCCCTCCACTACTCGCTCCTCTCACCCTCCCCTTATTCCCTTTTTGTTCTGATAATTGTTCCATGATTTAAACAAAAAAAGATCCTTGTTTGCTAATGATCACTACTCATGACTTTACTATCTATTCCCAGGTGTCCCAGTGACTACGTGGGCAATCGATGCCAATATCCAAGTCCCTGCAGCCCTTCACCCTGCCGCAACGGTGGCGAGTGCCGCGCTGTTTCCCATGGCAACACGTTTGATTTCCGCTGCGTGTGCCGCCTGGGTTTCACAGACCGGCTATGCCTGACCCCCACCAACCATGCCTGCATGAGCTCACCCTGTCGCAATGGAGGAACATGTGATCTCATTACCCTCAGTATCTACCGCTGCCGCTGCCCGCCTGGGTGGTCAGGTATGTAGATAAAACTTTTTTTGGTACTCTCCTTTCCCTCATTTTACCATGAAGAATAATGATTAATGACCCTCTCTTGTTGTTTTGTTTTCAAGGCAAAACCTGCCAGCTCGCCAACCCATGTGCTTCCAATCCATGTGCAAATGGGGGCCAGTGCTCAGCGTTTGATTCCACCTACATCTGCACCTGCCCACCCGCCTTCCACGGTCAAACCTGCAAACAAGATGTCAACGAGTGTGCCCAGACGCCCTCTCCCTGTCTCAATGGTGGTGTGTGTGTGAACGAGGTGGGCTCATACAACTGCCGCTGTCCTCAAGAGTACACTGGCCAACACTGTGAGACCCCCTACATGCCATGCAGTCCCTCACCATGCCAGAATGGAGGCACCTGTGTGCAGAAGGGAGACACCACCTATGATTGTAGCTGCCTGCCAGGTAATACACAAATACATATCGACACATAAATAAGCACAACAATAGTAGATTTTCTGCTGACAGTTGCATATGGCCAGTACAGTAACAAAACACACACTTTTGTTTTCCTATTACATCAGTTGACCTTAAAATCAGTCTATTGTTGTAGTAAAATCTGATTGAGTGGAATGAGAAATCTCTGGTTACCCCCCTCCCATCTCTCTCTGCCAGCCTCCACTGGCAGGATGCAATCACACAGATGTTTCCTCCTGATAATCACCAGCAAGCCCCCAAAACACCAGGGATACGCACATACACATAAACGTATAGATATACACACCCTGTTCATGAAGTCACACACACACACACATAAAAACATCTTGTTTTTCAGCTAAATACAGCCGGTCTGTTTGGCATCTTTATTGCTTTGGCCCCCAAAGCCGTTGCAGTATTGTATAAAACTTCTGGTTAATCTTGGGCAATTGTGGTTACTGCTGTTAGAGGCAGGACAGCAGCTGTGAAGAAACTTTCCCTATCCAAACCACATCGTACTTGGCACATTTCTATTTCTCTGAACGGTTCAATATTTGGTCATTATTTAAGCTTTCAGCCGCCTGCGTTATGGTCTGATTGACTGAGATATGACCAGCATTGAGCAAGTTGTTTAGATATGCAGATGAATGAGGGATATTGTGGGGCTGTGTGTTAAAGTTTAACCCATGCTGTGTGTCTCACGTGGGTGTTCGTGCTGGAATGCGGCTGGTGAAACTGCACGGGCACCTGCAGAGCTGCGGGTCGATAGTTAATCAGACAATTGTGGCTGTAAAAAACCCACTTAAGCCTTTGATGTTTGAGGAGGAGACAAATTGCTCTGTCATCTACAGAGCATTAAAACAATCTCCCACGAGGATGTAGGATGTTATCTTCTGTTTAAGTGCAAGAAAGGGTATGATTATTAACTAAAAGAAAATATTCCCAAATTTTTTTCTTTACCTATATTTTTGTCTTGTTCTCTCCCTGTTCGTCAGGCTTCACAGGTCCGCACTGTGAGCATAACATCGATGACTGTCCAGGCCACAACTGCCAGAATGGTGGTGTGTGTGTGGATGGTGTAAACACCTACAATTGCCAGTGCCCACCTCATTACACAGGTGACCTTTTGCTAAGAGAATGACCATAGACTCTAAATCTGTACAAAGAAAACATTTACAGTATAAACTTCCTTTCACACCATGCTTAAGCTCTTTTTTTCCCTATAAACTCTTTCAGGTCAGTACTGCACAGAAAATGTGGATGAGTGTGA
Source organism: Micropterus dolomieu (assembly GCF_021292245.1). Lineage (NCBI taxonomy): Eukaryota > Metazoa > Chordata > Actinopteri > Centrarchiformes > Centrarchidae > Micropterus > Micropterus dolomieu. The sequence continues at coordinate 9,455,608 of NC_060162.1, read as the reverse complement.
GTTGATGCCCAATGCATGCCAGAATGGAGGGACGTGCCATGACACTCACGGCAGCTATCACTGCGTCTGTGTCAACGGGTGGACGGGTGATGACTGTAGCGAGAACATTGACGACTGTGCCAGTGCAGCTTGTTACCACGGTGCTACCTGCCACGACCGCGTAGCCTCCTTCTTCTGCGAGTGTCCTCATGGGCGCACAGGTATGACGATCCATGGCTGTTCCAGACATACCATAGACGAAGAGGACAATCTTAATGAAGAAATTAAATGTAATGATACAGTTGATGAACATTTGTTCTTGTGGTGTTCACAGGTTTGCTGTGCCATCTCGATGATGCCTGCATCAGCAATCCATGTCAAAAGGGTTCCAACTGTGACACCAACCCAGTCAATGGCAAGGCAATTTGCACCTGTCCCCCAGGTTATACTGGGTCAGCCTGCAACCTAGACATTGACGAGTGCTCCCTCGGTAAGTTATAAAGTCAAATGTTTCTTTCTTCTTGTGTAGTTTCGAAATTAAATCCTTTACAGTTATTATGCATAGATTACCACATATGTATGACAACTTGCATCTTTGTTGTAGGTGCCAACCCTTGTGAACACGGTGGTCGCTGCCTCAACACCAAAGGCTCTTTCCAGTGCAAGTGTCTTCAAGGATATGAGGGACCCCGCTGTGAAATGGACGTCAATGAATGCATGTCTAATCCTTGCAATAATGATGCCACCTGCCTGGACCAGATTGGAGGGTTCCACTGCATCTGTATGCCAGGTAAGTCAAATTGGTTATTATTGCATGTATATATTGCATGTAGAGGGAAAGGGGAAAGTTAAATGCAAGAATCTGAACCATTATAAAACTAACAACTTTTATTCTCGTGTCTGTGGGATTTCAGGATATGAAGGTGTGTTCTGCCACATCAACATAGATGAGTGTGCCAGCCAGCCTTGTCTGAACAACGGCAAATGCATCGACAAGATCAACTCGTATCACTGCGAGTGCCCCAAAGGTGAGAAAATACCAGGGAATGTGAAAGATGATGGAGCAAAAGAAATATGTTCTTGGATCCTTTGGGTGTCTTTTTAGTCAAACAATAGGAGTAGAAAAGAGGCTATAAAGGAGTGGATCATTAACTTTGCTGTCAATGAATATAGCACACCATATATGGTTAACAGATTGCACGAGAATGATTTACTTCTTCTAATAGGGTCTCTGAGGGGTTTTCGGGTGAACAGGTTAGTGCGGATCAAGTTACAGAAACATTAGCGTATTTGGCAGGCATGAGAGTTTGTGTTAGAGCTTAGCGCCAAAATTGGGGGGCAGGGATTGGTTTATGGCCGGTAAGCTGGAGGCCATTGTGTTGTGGTTTGAAAGAAAGATTTCACTGCACAGTAAGAGTCGAGGAGGAGGGGGGTGGAGGCGGAAGGAGTGTGGTGGAATGGTACATTAGGACCTTCAGTGCCCTCCAGACCTACTTCAGATGCAAATCAGTTTTTCTGTTCACCATTTTTGAATTATGCACACTGTAGCCATGATATACAGAATAATAATAATAATAATCTTTATTTGTAGAGCACTTTTCAAAAACAAGTTACAAAGTGCTTTAACAAGTGTAAAGACAATAATACCCAAAGAAACAATAATACAGAAACAATACAAGATAAAAGCAAGGAAACATTGAAAAGACTAAAATACACGTTTAAGATAAATATAAAATAAGTAAAATAGAAAAAAATAAAAGGGATAAAATAAAGTCAAATAAGATCGGGAAAGGCTCTACTATAAAAGTATATTTTAAGAAGGGACTTAAAAGAGTTCACTGACTCAGCCGACCTGATTTCCTCGGGCAGGCTGTTCCAGAGCCTCGGGGCCCTGACAGCAAACGCTCTGTCCCCTTTAGTTTTCAGTCGAGACTCTGGAACAGACAGCAGACCTCTGCCCGAGGATCTCAAGGTACGTGCTGGTGTGTATGGGACTAAAAGGTCAGAAATATAACAAGGTGAAAGGCCATGAAGAGCTTTAAAAGTGATCAATAAAATTTTAAAGTCAAATCTAAAACATACTGGGAGCCAGTGTAGTGAAGCTAAAACAGGGGTGATGTGGTCATATTTCTTTGTTCTGGTTAAAAGCCTGGCAGCTGAGGTCTGGATAGTCTGGAGTCGATCAGTAGATTTTTGGGTTAAACAAGTGAAAAGGCTGTTGCAAAAATCCAGGCGTGATGAGATGAAGGCGTGTAAAATGGTCTCGGTGTCCTTAAAACTGCTATATTTCTAAGTTGATAAAAACATGATTGAACAAGCTTTGTGGTGTGCTGCTCGAAATTTAAATTACTATCAAACAAGCGAAATTATTCCTTGGAAAATTCACACATTGAAACATTAATCTTAAGACAAGTTTAATCATTTTGTTCAATGTATATGCAGGTTTTTCGGGGAATTTGTGTCAGGTGGACATTGACGAGTGTGCCAGCACCCCCTGCAAGAATGGAGCTAAGTGTACAGATGGTCCAAACAAGTATACCTGTGAATGTGCTGAAGGTAAACCAAACAATCGTTTGTTCAGATTTGTCTTGCCACTTTCTTCCAATTTTTCTTGTTTCTCATTAACATTGCCAGTATTCTATTTAATACTCATATTTTCCCGTCCAGGTTACACAGGGCAGCACTGTGAGACCGACATCAACGAGTGCTACTCTGACCCCTGCCACTATGGCACCTGTAAGGATGGCCTAGCCTCCTTCACCTGCTACTGCCGACCTGGCTACACTGGCCGCCTGTGTGAGACCAACATCAATGAGTGTCTAAGCCAGCCCTGCAAGAATGGTGGCACTTGTCAGGACAGGGAGAATACATATATTTGTGCCTGCCCCAAAGGCACTGCAGGTGAGACTTTAGACAACAGCATTCAACTGTCGGATTCTTCGAGTTACATTTTTAAGATTTTCTTCATATCATTTGCTTACATGTGTTTCATTCTACAGGTTTCAATTGTGAGGTAAACCTGGATGACTGTAAGAACAAACCCTGCGACTACGGGAGGTGCATCGACAAAATTAACGGCTACGAGTGTGCATGTGAGCCCGGCTACACAGGTAAGCACCGAGTGGAGTTTACAGGTGCAGGGGGGTGGTCCCTTGAGCTTTGGGAGGGGCAGGTAGGACAGGTGGCTGGCGGGTCCACTCCTACGGAACAATGGTGTCAGATTGCCTGTGTGGGATGGGAGGGATAAAGAAAGGAACACAGTCCCTAACCTGATACACATACACACAAGTACACACACAAAGCTCTAACTTTGTTTGCCATTTGAAAAGGCTGTGACGTTGTACCTGGAAAGAGTCTGTAAGATGATATTTTAAAAGGAAGAGCCTGGCCTGAAATCACATATCTGATGTTCATTATTGTGTAACTGCATGACAAATCCCATGAATATCTCACATTGTACTGTTTTCACCTCACTTCACTGACATATCCACCTTTAATTTACTGGTATATGAAACTTTAGTCTTATCTGCAACAAGTGGACCGCTTGTGGCTGGGTGATAATACTTGAAAAAGTGTGTGAGCAGGCTTCTGTGTATCCCTCCTCCTCCCCTCCATCTATTTGTGCTGACGGGGTGAGTGCGGAGGGCACTGCGGGACTGAGACACAGAGGGACAGAGGACTATTGTAACTGAAGATCAGGCAGTTGGGCCCTCCCCTCTTGATTGATGAAGAGCAGCGGAGGAGGGAGCTGGGTAGGGGACCAGGGGGGGCTTTAATTGTTACTCGGCTGTGTGTGAAATGAGTCTGGCCTTCTGTCCCCGTAAACAGCTCTGGTTGAGGTTAGTTCACCCAGGATGGGGGGTGGTACGTGTGTGAATAGGGAGAGTAGCTACAGCTCCCGCACCACCCACCTCCTTTCCTGGCAGCACCTCCCCCTCTCAGATCCAGTTGAAACCCTCCTTCTGCCTATTCAACATGGCCCCATTCAATCAATGCAGGAGCGGCAAAGAGGCCTCCAGGGGCCATCAGGCTAGGCACACATTGGAGCTGCTACAGCCCCTGCCAGTTGAATGTTTAAGGAGTCTCTCTATTGTCCAAAAGCCACACAGTGTACCTCAGCTAGCAGCTTATAAAGACTCAAAGACTACCACACCAGACAGCAAAGTGTCAAGCTGTGGGGCATTCATAGTGACCAGTGTAGATATATATCAATTCAAATTTTTTTAAAAATAGAAATTCATGCTGCATTGTCCTAATCGCATATTTCATTGTCTTTCAGGAGCAATGTGTAACATCAACATTGATGAGTGTGCCATCAACCCCTGTCACAACGGAGGCACATGCGTTGATGGCATCAACAGCTTCACCTGCCTGTGCCCAGAAGGTTACAATGACGCCACCTGTTTGTCTCAGGTGGATGAGTGTGGCAGCAACCCCTGCATCCACGGCCGATGCCAGGACCTTGTCAATGGGTGAGCACAGATCCAATTTTAAGATGAGCGAGCCACAAAAAGTGGCCAGAAAGAATATCATTGAATAAAAATTTTAAAAAACACCATTGACCTGACATTTCATTTGCATTGCAGCTACAAATGTACCTGTGACTCTGGCTGGAGTGGCCCAAACTGTGACATCAATAACAATGAGTGTGAGTCCAACCCGTGCATGAACGGGGGAACCTGCAAGGACATGACCAGCGGATACCACTGCACCTGCAGAGTCGGATTCACTGGTCAGTTATGACTTCTTGTCCCTGCCTTTCTTTTCCCCTGTTCATAGAGAGCGAATGTGTGCCCTGTAACAATTTATCTAACCCAAGCATGTTCTCTAATCCTGCCACTGTAGGACCTAACTGCCAAACTAACATCAACGAGTGTGCCTCCAACCCCTGCCTGAACCAGGGCACCTGCATCGACGATGTGGCTGGATACAAGTGCAACTGTTTGCTGCCCTACACTGGTACGACTGCTTATTTTTCACACAAAAGATCAGACTACTACCTGGATTGTTTAATTCAGTTAGCTGCTGACTCGGCTGTTTGCACAGGTCTGCAAACGTAAAGACAGTCTTCCACTTTCCACACAGAAGGCTTATCCTCTCCTATCTTATGTTGTTTTAGAAAACATCACCCAATGGCAACTAACAGTGATGTCTGTTTTTAGCACCTCTGTGTGGAAAGATCTGCCTGTCTGCTTTGCAGGAATAACAGCATATGTGTGTGTTTTGGAATAACATGCCACAGCGGCTTATTCAAGCCGGAGAACTGGAGCCTGGTCCAAGCCCTATTCCCACTTCCGCCACATCCTGTATCCTGTCTGTGCACAATAGCAGGAAACAGGAAGGCCCTTCCTGTTTGGAAATGGATAAGGAAGTCGGAGTCTTTTACAGGAGTCTGAAAACATTTGGAAATTCATTATTAATTATTGATAAATTAATGACTTGGTATTTGATAATGAATAATGAGGTCAGAGGCATATTTGCAGTGCAGTGCAAACACTGATGTTTTCTTTTCTCTGCCACCAGGTGAAAACTGTGAGACCCTGCTGGCGCCCTGCAGCCCCAGACCCTGTAAAAACGGAGGAGTATGTAAAGAGGCTGAAGACTACCAGAGCTTCTCCTGCATCTGCCCTGAAGGATGGCAAGGTATCCATCCATTTCTGTTTCATGCGCCTGTCCATTAGTCTACCCATCCACTGGAATATGTGATTAACTTTAACTCTTCCCCTCAAGGTCAAACATGTGAGATTGATATCAACGAATGTGTGAAGAGCCCATGCCGCAATGGTGCAATTTGCCATAACACTAGGGGTGGCTACCAGTGCAAGTGCCAGCCAGGATACACTGGCCAGAAATGTGAGACAGACACTGATGAATGCAAACCAAGTAAGGAACAGATTTGCACCATTGCAAGTTCCCACCTTGTCTACAATCCAAACCATCGATAGAAAATGTTATTTCCTCTTTCTTCTGTGTTTCAGATCCCTGCAGTAACGGTGGTCTGTGCCGCGATGGCGTCAACACTTTCATGTGTACTTGTCTGCCAGGGTTTCGTGGCGGCCGATGTGAGCAGGACATAAATGAGTGTGAGAGTAACCCCTGTAGGAATGGTGCCAACTGCACAGATTGCGTCAACAGTTACACCTGCACCTGCCCACCTGGCTTCAGTGGCATCAACTGTGAGATCAACACTAACGACTGCACTGACAGGTAACTCACTTTGTCAAAATATTGTCTGTATGTGGATATGTCTTATTTAACTGCTGCTGAATAATCAACTCAAAGCGTGTCTAATGATGTTTTAACATTTGTATGTCCTTGTGTTTCTTCAGCTCTTGCTTTAACGGCGGCACCTGTGTGGATGGAATTAATGCATTCACCTGTCTGTGTCTACCTGGATTCACTGGCAGCTACTGCCAATATGATATCAATGAGTGTGACTCCAAACCGTGCCTCAATGGAGGCACTTGTCTTGACAGTTATGGGATGTACAAATGCACCTGTCCTCATGGCTACACAGGAGTCAGTTGTCAGGTAGGATGACATCATCTTTTGTCAGGTTAATTGTGTAGTGCTCTGGGGTGGTGTCATGCATTGCCTCCATTTATACAGTTTATTAAGTGTTTTCTTTTTTTAATTCCCTATTAGAATCTTGTGCGCTGGTGTGATTCCTCCCCCTGTAAAAATGGAGGTTCTTGCTGGCAACAGGGAGCCTCTTACACCTGCCAGTGTCAGACTGGGTGGACTGGTCTCTATTGTGACATCCCCAGTGTGTCTTGTGAGGTTGCAGCCAAACAGCAAGGTAGGATAGAAAGTTATTTTCCATCCTGGGATATAGCTTTTTATATTAAACCTCTTAAATCTACAAGTCCTGTGTGTGATTTGTATATTGTGTAACTCCTTTCTCATTGATTTCAGGAGTGGAGGTAGCTCACCTGTGCAGGAACTCCGGCCAGTGTCTGGATGCTGGAAACACACATTACTGCCGCTGCCAGGCCGGGTACACTGGGAGTTACTGCCAGGAACAAGTGGACGAGTGCTCACCCAATCCATGCCAGAATGGAGCCGCCTGTACTGATTATCTGGGAGGCTACAGTTGTGAGGTAGGTTGATTTAAAATGGAATTAAATAAATGGCATAGAAATCTACAGATATGATGGGAGACTACTGGACAGAGTTATGTTAAAAAAAAATGATTAGTTATTAACTATAAATCTTTTTCTTTTTCTTTGACAGTGCGTCCCTGGCTACCACGGTGTAAACTGCACCAAAGAGATCAATGAATGTCAGTCACAGCCCTGTCAGAATGGAGGCACCTGCATCGACCTCATCAACACATACAAATGCTCCTGTCCCCGAGGAACACAAGGTATATAAGTGGAAATCACATTCACATTGGCAAAAATACATTTGAAAACAAATATTAACTCATAAATAAAGATATGGATATTGTCTAATGCAACGCTAATGTCTCCCGTAGGTGTCCACTGTGAGATTAATTTGGATGACTGCACCCCCTCCACCGACCCACTGACCAATGAGCCCAAGTG
>NC_060162.1:9425282-9447982 GCF_021292245.1 Micropterus dolomieu | reverse complement strand
GAGTGGAGGTAGCTCACCTGTGCAGGAACTCCGGCCAGTGTCTGGATGCTGGAAACACACATTACTGCCGCTGCCAGGCCGGGTACACTGGGAGTTACTGCCAGGAACAAGTGGACGAGTGCTCACCCAATCCATGCCAGAATGGAGCCGCCTGTACTGATTATCTGGGAGGCTACAGTTGTGAGGTAGGTTGATTTAAAATGGAATTAAATAAATGGCATAGAAATCTACAGATATGATGGGAGACTACTGGACAGAGTTATGTTAAAAAAAAATGATTAGTTATTAACTATAAATCTTTTTCTTTTTCTTTGACAGTGCGTCCCTGGCTACCACGGTGTAAACTGCACCAAAGAGATCAATGAATGTCAGTCACAGCCCTGTCAGAATGGAGGCACCTGCATCGACCTCATCAACACATACAAATGCTCCTGTCCCCGAGGAACACAAGGTATATAAGTGGAAATCACATTCACATTGGCAAAAATACATTTGAAAACAAATATTAACTCATAAATAAAGATATGGATATTGTCTAATGCAACGCTAATGTCTCCCGTAGGTGTCCACTGTGAGATTAATTTGGATGACTGCACCCCCTCCACCGACCCACTGACCAATGAGCCCAAGTGCTTCAACAATGGCAAATGTGTGGACCGCATTGGAGGATACCAATGTATGTGCCCACCAGGCTACGTAGGCGAGCGCTGTGAAGGTGATGTCAACGAGTGTTTGTCAGACCCCTGTGACCCCAGAGGGTCCTACAACTGCATCCAGCTAACCAACAGCTACCGCTGCGAATGCCGCACTGGATATACAGGTACTGATGTGTATCTAACAGCACGCAACAAGACTGCAAGATGTCTCAGCGCAGTGTATGAATGTTGTTCAAATGGTGACACATACATTTTTGCTTCTATTCTACAGGTCAGCGTTGTGACAAGGTGTTTGATGGCTGTAAAGGAAAACCCTGCAGGAATGGAGGAACATGTGCTGTTGCCAGTAACACACCCCATGGTTTCATCTGCAAATGTCCACCCGTGAGTACAGCTGTGTGATCCACTTAGACCATTGGCTCTTTAGAGGTGCTTTTGATATCCCTTTTCCTCAAGTGTAGCACAATGATTAAAACATCCGTCCATTTCTGTCCCTCTAGGGCTTCACCGGCTCTTCTTGTGAGTATGATTCTCGCTCCTGTGGGAGTCTGAATTGCAGGAACGGAGGTACATGTGTTTCAGGCCACCTAGGGCCACGCTGCCTGTGTCCACCAACCTTCACAGGGCCTGAGTGCCAGACCCCCACTGACAGCCTCTGCATCTCCAACCCCTGCTACAATGGTGGCACTTGCCAGATCACTCCAGACGTACCTTTCTTCCAGTGCAGCTGCCCCAGCAATTTCAATGGCCTGCTGTGCCACATCCTGGACTATTCCTTTGTCGGAGGTTTTGGCCGGGACATCACCCCACCTCCGGAAGTGGAGGTGAGCTGCGAGATTCCTCAGTGTGACGAGTGGGCAGGGAACCATATCTGTGACTCCCTGTGCAACAACCATGCCTGTGGCTGGGATGGAGGAGACTGCTCACTTAATTTTGATGATCCTTGGCAAAACTGCTCTGCGGCCTTGCAGTGCTGGCGCTACTTTAATGACGGGAAGTGCGATGGCCAGTGCAACAGCCCTGGCTGTCTCTATGATGGCTTTGATTGTCAGGGACAGGAAGGACAATGCAAGTAAGTCTAGAAACCTGCTCATGTATTGTTGAACTATTTGGGGATTTTTGTCATATATTTGTGTTCTTGCAGAAATGCTAGTCAGAATACTAACCCACTCTCCTTCCTTTTTTTCTTTCCAGCCCACTGTATGACCAGTACTGTAAGGACCACTATGCTGATGGCCACTGTGATCAGGGCTGCAACAATGCAGAATGCGAATGGGACGGCCTGGACTGTGCCAACAACATGCCAGAGAAGCTGGCAGATGGGCACTTAGTTCTGGTGGTCCATATTCCCCCTGAACAGCTTAAAAACCGTTCTTCAGCCTTCCTCAGAGACCTCAGCAGCCTTCTCCATACCAACGTAGTGTTCCGCCGTGACACCAAAGGAGAACCAATGATCTTCCCTTACTATGGCAATGAACAGGACCTTGTTAAACATAACGTGCTGAAGCGCTCCGCAGATGGCTGGCCCGAGTGGGCTTCGATGCCATCCAATGTTTTGGGTCAAATGAAGGAAAGTGTGACTGGTATGGTCAGCCCTCGGAAACGCAGAGAGTTGGATCCTGTGCAAGTCAAAGGGTAGGCAACACAAAATAAAATCTCAATTCAACTTGTGTATTTTCATTAGCGGAACAAATCTATATTATTTTAAGCTACAAAATTATTAGTATTTGGATTATAGAAAAGTACTGAATGTTAATGTTTCCACCCATTTATGTTTGTAGATCCGTGGTGTACCTGGAGATTGACAATCGTCAGTGTTACCAGCAGTCTAGTGAATGCTTCCAGAGCGCCACAGATGTAGCTGCATTCCTTGGTGCACTGGCCTCCAGTGGGAATCTCAACGTTCCCTATATTGAAGCTGTCACCAGTATGTAATCTCCAAACCTTTCATATATATATATATATATATATTTTTTTTTCCATAGTGTTATTTTAAAATTGGTTACCAATTTGAAATTCCTTAGTAACAGAAGGTGACTTTGACTATCTTTCCAGGTGTGAGACCCACTCCCTCCAGTTCAGAGCTCTACCCCATGTATGTAGTCTTCATGGGCTTGGCTGCTTTGGGTTTCATTTGCCTGGGTGTTCTGGTATCCCGTAAGCGGCGGCGAGAGCATGGCCAGCTCTGGTTTCCTGAGGGATTCAAAGTGTCGGAGCCCAGCAAAAAGAAACGCAGAGAGCCGTTGGGAGAGGATTCTGTTGGACTGAAGTAAGTAGACTTCAAAAGTGGAATATGAAGACTATACTTTAAAGTCAACCTGCAGCTGGGTGTTTCCTTAAGATAAGATATGATATAACTTTATTAATCCCCTGTGGGGGAAATTTAGGTTGACATAGCAGCACAGAGAACAGATGCAGTATTGTAGGATCAGTAACATTCAACGTAGATGTATAAATATATATAGACTGAAAACACACTATATGTGATCAATATACAATTAACATTCTACGTAGATGTATTAACACACTATTTACACTATACAATCAATATATGATAATTATTTACAACCCTAGCCTTGATCGGCAGCAGCATACTACAACAATTGTCTAACCTGCTTACTCCTTTCAACAGGCCTATGAAAATCTCTGACATCAATCTTATGGATGACAATCAAAATGAATGGGATGATGAGGATCCAGACTGCAGGCGATTCAGGGTAAGATAAACAATTTGATATCTCTCCTCTTGTCTAAATAAACTATGTTTCGCCAAACTGTCTATTCTCAATTGTTTTTATGTGTGTTACTGATGCTGACGTGATGATTGGTGTATTTTTCAGTTTGAGGAGCAGGCCATGTTGGATTTGAGTGACCATACTGACCATAGGAAATGGACACAGCAGCATCTGGATGCAGCTGACCTACGTATTCCGTCTATTGCTCCTACCCCTCCACAGGGAGAGATAGAGAATGACTGCATGGATGTCAATGTCAGAGGACCAGGTGTGTACATCAATTTAGCATTTGTCATCATGAAAAAATCATAATCTTCTGTGAACAATAACAGACACATTACTGGGAACTCATTATAATCCTCTCCCTTCCTCTTTCAGATGGTTTCACTCCTTTGATGATCGCCTCCTGCAGCGGGGGAGGACTTGAGACTGGTAATAGTGAAGAGGAAGAGGATCCCTCAGCAGAAATCATCTCTGACTTCATTTACCAAGGTGCCAACCTTCACAACCAGACTGACCGCACAGGCGAGACTGCCCTCCATCTGGCTGCTCGGTACGCCCGCTCTGATGCTGCCAAACGCCTCCTGGAGTCTAGCGCTGATGCCAACGTTCAGGACAACATGGGCCGCACTCCGCTTCACGCTGCTGTGGCTGCAGATGCACAGGGAGTGTTTCAGGTGACTGCTTCCTTTATAGGAGTCTGATATCTCTCCCGGCTTAAAAGCACTTTACTAAACAAGTGTGTGTGTCCCTGCAGATCTTAATCCGAAACCGTGCCACTGATCTTGATGCTCGCATGCAAGATGGAACAACACCACTCATTCTGGCAGCCCGTTTGGCGGTTGAGGGTATGGTCGAAGAGCTTATCAACTGCCACGCCGATGCTAATGCCACTGATGATTCTGGTAGCTAACGTTTTATCATCTCCACAGTCCATAAAGATCTGTATTCTGGGCTGTTTTGATAATCAACCCTCTACCTTTTCAATCTTCCTGCAGGTAAATCTGCTCTTCACTGGGCAGCGGCTGTAAACAACGTGGAGGCTGCTGTAGTGCTGCTGAAAAATGGTGCCAACAAAGACATGCAAGACAACAAGGTATGTGAATTGATGTGACTGTGATGGAGCTTTTTGACAAACATTTACAACGTTACATTCACAGTAAGATACCTAGTGTATTAACTGTTTCTTTTTTTGCTTGCTTTTTAGGAAGAGACACCACTCTTCCTTGCAGCCCGTGAAGGCAGCTTCGAGACAGCCAAGGTTCTTCTGGAACAATTTGCCAATCGTGAGATCACAGACCATCTCGACCAGCTGCCCAGAGATATCGCCCAGGAACGCATGCACCATGACATCGTCCGCCTTCTGGATGAGTACAATGTAGTTAGGAGTCCTGGGCTCCACAGCATCCCCCTAAGTACCTCCAGCCTCTCCCCACCTCTCTGCTCCCCCAATGACTACCTTAGCAACCTTAAGCCCACCATGTCTGTCAAGAAGGTTCGCAAACCTAGCTCTGGCGGCAAAGGAGGGAAGGATGGGGGCAAAGACAATAGAGTGAAGAAGAAAAAGTCGGTGGATGGGAAGGGTAACCTGCTAGATACATCAGCTGTCCTATCCCCGGTTGATTCCCTCGAGTCACCGCATGGCTACCTGTCTGATGTGGCCTCTCCTCCCATGACGTCGCCCTTCCAGCAGTCCCCACCTATGTCTCTAAACCACCTACAAGGCAATGGAGACTCCCATATGGGCCAGATGAGCATGGGTAAGGATATGGGCTGTATGTCTTTTGACCATAACCCTCCACGCCTCTCACACCTGCCTGTGTCCAGCCCCAGCAGTCAGGGCACAGCATCCATAGGTGGCTGGGTCTCCAGGATGCACCCTGGTGTTGGCCAGCAAGGAAGTTTCACGCAGGCACCACCCATATCCCACAACATGATGGGTGCTCTGCATGGCGTCAGCACTGCCACTCTGTCTCATATCATGGGCTACCAGAATATGCAGACCAGTCACCTCGGCTCGGCACACATGATGCAGCAGGCTCACTCGCGGCAGCTCCAGCACCAGAACTCCAACTCTACCACAGCCGGGCAATCCCTCAACCAGAGTTTCCCAAACGTGGAGCTGAACGGCTCTGACATGCAGCAAAACAACGGCCGCTCTATGTCCATCCACACTGTCATGCCCCAGGAGACGCAGATCCTCGGTACACAATTTCTCACCCCTCCCTCCCAGCACAGCTACTCTGGCCCTATGGACAACACACCTAACCACCAGCTACAGGTGCCTGACCACCCATTTCTTACTCCCTCCCCCGGCTCCCCTGACCAGTGGTCCAGCTCATCCCCACATTCCAACATGTCCGATTGGTCGGAAGGCATCTCTAGCCCGCCTACAAGTATCCATTCACAGATGAATCTGATCCCAGACCAGTTTAAATAGTGACTTGTAAAATGGACGGAACACTTCAGTGGAAAAACATATGTAAACAAAGAAAGTTCATACAGAAAGAGAGCGACAAACCTGTCTCAAGGCTGAAGATGCTCTTTTTCTTTTTATTATCGGTTTTTATACTAACGATAAGAACAGTTTTAGTAATTTTGTATTTATTTATGGGCTTTTTTGACCTGAAATATAAAGAAGATGCTTTTATATTTATGCTTTTTGTAATTTTTGTGTTCTGTTATGTATGGGAAGATTCAAAAACCCTTTAAAAGGAGTGTATATCAAAAAAACCCACTCCTAGTTGTGTACACTGGCTATTTATTTGTGTCTTGTGTTGCCATATTCACTGGATTTATTTTGATCCTTGGCCTTCTTGGCCTTCACAAATTTTATTGTGGGGATTGTATTGCATTATGTTTGTTATGTACAGATTTTTTTTCAACTTTTATAGATTATTTTAAATTTTTCAGTATTAATTAATTATATTTTAACCTCCTTTGTCTTTTTAAGCGACGCAGGTTTTGTTACTGAATTACATTTCACTAAGTCTTATCACTGAGTCTGTGTTAGATGATGATCAAATATATATTAAAGTGTCACTTTTCATAATGTTGCTTGCTACACTGTCCTCTCTTTGCAAAATGAGAAAGAGAGTAACTTAGCGTAGGTAACAAAGATCTCGTAATTTGCTTTGGGCATTTGGGACCTTAAAGCAAAGAACAAATATCCCTTATCAGTTGAGAGAAGCTTTTCAAAATGAGTGGGGAATTGCATCTAAATCAACCTGAGTCTATTTCTTATTGAACAATGGTCTGAGCTGGTGCTTGGTAATTGATTTGTGGTCATTTATGATGAAAGGACTGTTTCTTTAAATCTTATTGTATCCCAAATCAGTGATTATGGTTACCATGTTTAACCTGTTAAGTGTTAAATTGCAGAGTTGAAATGTTACATTCGCCACAATTTAAAATACAGCAAGTGTGATTTTTGTTTTTCCTAAGAAAAGAAATGTATTTGTGAGATATCTTGTAAAAAATATGTCTTTGAGGTGGAGAACATTGTTTGTGAAAGAAATGGGGACCTTTGTTTGTGAGTTTAATGACATCACCTGCACTTTGTAAAGGAGTGTGGTTTAAGGTGTCTAAATGTCATGTTTTATAAACTAATTCAGAGATAAAGATGTTTTTTAAGAAAAGATGTAATTCAAAATCAATGTTCATGCAAAGTTGTAGTTTGCAAAGAAGTATTTCTTGATTTAAAATGTTTTGTAAAAAATGTCTTGATTCAATAAAAGCTGCTGTTAAGCTTTAAGATATGGCTTCCTTCCTTGTTTTGATTTTCATTTCTGAAATATTATGTGCCTGACAGTATTCCCACCTGATTTGTAGTTCCTCAAACTGAATGCAACATCCATTGCATTCATGTAAAAAACAAACTCTATTACCACAGGCGTTGGTGTCTGATGCCCTCCAGTGGTGATAGCCTGACACCCACAAAGATAACACATCACACATCACAGCTGTTGTCTATTACATCAGAAATTTCTGTCTTGAATAAATGCATGGATACCACTATACAAAACATAGCCAGTCTTCCAGCTGTTTATGCTATCCTTTGCCTGCATAATATACCTTAAAGTAGATATTTAGTGGTTCTAAAGACATGTGCTTGAGCCCTTGGAAAAATAAAGAAATAGCTAGTTCAGACTGATCAGGAAAAAAACAAATACTATCATGGGATTCAGTCTACACACGGAGTCTCAAAGTCATACTTCACGCCACTGCATGCTCATTTCTCCACACTAAATTGCATTGTTTATATTACCTGGAATCATATTCCTCTGGGGTTGCATTCTTATCTATGGATTAAAGACACGGGGCTCTTTGGAATTTTGTACAGCTGAAATTGAAGCCACTAGACCTCAGTCTGCATAAACCTCTTCCTGTGAGAACATGCACACCACAGGAATATGTGTCCATAGTCACTTTATCAATAATGAGGAGTACTGCCTGTAAAAAACTTTCAAAATATTTGGTTGAATTTACAACAGAAAGTATGTGTAACAAACAGGTAACATGGAGCTGAAAGACATAGGTGTTTATCAGACTTGGAGTGTCTAAGGTGGACCATGACTGAGTAGATTACACAAGTGCTGCACAATTTTTAAGTATTCACTCTTTATTTCAGCACTTCCACATCTAAATTTCACAGGCAGCTATTGCATGTTTTACGTAAACTGCAGCTACAGTTACTTTACAGATTAAGATTTTCTTATAAACACATGACAGGTTTATAAATTACAATCCATTGTTATAGAGTACATTAACCAACAGTATGTTTTATATCTATAAGCTCTAACTTGGCCAGCTATAATGTGAAAATGTTGCTTAAATTGTAGCGCAATTATTTGCAGGCTTAATAATATTCTAATGTTATATAATATATAATAATATAACACTGAGAGTGACCTGTCTGTCACTCTGAATGGAGGACCTTTAATGCAGTATTGTTACTTCTACTTCAATAAAATAAAGGATTTGAATACTTTGAACAGTGGTAGAGAGTAACTAAGTGCATTTACTCAAGTACTGAACTTCGATCCAATTTTGAGATACTTGCACAAATATTGTACTCTACTACATTTATTTGCTAAATTCAGATTGACAATGCAAAATATAAGCACTAAATATATTATGATGTATTATTGTAGGTTCAGATACACTAAAATAACACTATTGATGCGTGGGGGAAATTCACAAGGTATGATCCCCACACCAATTGCAAGTGCTGAACACATCAGCGCATCAGTAGGCTAATGACAATTGAATAACATAATGTACAGTATTCTGAAAAGGACCATTCTTCATAATGAGTACTATTATTTTTGCTATATTTTCATGCTAATACTTTTACTTAAGTACCATGTTTAATGCTTGGGAATGAATATTTCTACACTGTGGTATTGCTACTTTTACTTAAGTAATGTAAATAGGCCTACTTTTGGGACCATCGGTTGATGTATGGAAAATCTAGGATCTCTCTCTCTATGGAGCCCCAAATAGTTAGTTATTAAATAAATAAATAAGATATTATCAAACAAATACTGAGGCTGTTAATCAGTTTAGTTTATAAATTCTTGCATGTTCTATACAGATGCAATGCTTGTATTTTGTATTTTTTTGTTGAATAGATAGATAGATAGATAGATAGATAGATAGATAGATAGATAGATAGAGCTATACGGGCCTACAGCGCCCCCAGCAGGTCAACAGGTGTGTTGCAGCCGAGCTGACAGGAGACAACAGTCCCCATAGAGAGGGCTGTCCGAGCTCCGTTAGACCTGCTAGTCCTCTCTCGGGGGCGTCAATATGAAACAGCCGGCTTCGGGATATTAATAATTTCCTCGAAAACAGACTTCCGGATGGTTGCCAAACAGATTTTTTAATTATTGGATTAACCACCAGCCGCAGCTTTATCCTGAGAGGCCGGAGATTTGTGTCGCTGGGCAGGGAGGAGTCCTCTGTTATTTCACCGTTAACGTTAGCTGAAGCCGGAACAACATGTCGGCGTTTTAACTACACCTCCATCTCAAACATAAAGCTGAGGAGAGGACCCAATGCACTCTTAAAGGTGAGTCTTTGTTATGTTTGTCTGCTGAAATGTCGGGGTGTGTGTGCGTGCGCAGTTTAGCTAGCCAACCCAGCTAACGGTAATACCATGAATTTAACGGTGCTGTGTTGATGTCAGGTCATTCATTGGTCACCCCGTCCAGCCTCGACTGGACCTAGACAAAAAATAACTAACAGCGGCTTTCAAAGATGCTTATATTTTGTTTAGCTACTAAGCCTGGAGCAGCTCTCATTTACATCCTAAGTGCTGCTTTTTCTATCACTCCAACCTAACATCATCATCAGCTGATCATCAGCTGAAACAATGTGCAAATAGGTGGGGTGTGGGTGTGTGTGGGGGGATTTAATATGGTCTTGGTATGTGAATCATGGTGACTGACAGCAGAGACACCTACAGTACTAGCAGGTTGAACAAGGTGAGTGTGTGTGTGTGTGTAGGATTATCACCAGAGCAGGTGCTGTCAGTGAGGCCCTGGCTGTTGTTCTTCATATCGATGATGTAATGCAGTTGGATGCCATTGGCAATAATGTTTTCCCGTGTGCCTGCTTGCAGGATGGATGTGGGGGTGAGTGCTGGCAGGGACAGCACCTGGAGGAGAGCAGCGGCCGCAGATGATGCAGGAGAGAGCATGGAGGCTCAGGTCGTGCCGCTGGAGCTCTACGACTCTGCAAGAGCCAAAATAGACGCAAATCTCCGCTGGTTGTTTGCCAAAGCTCATGGTACAGGTATGGCCTCCTCTGTTTTTTCCTCTCGCTAACACTTTGAATCGTGTTTTCTTATTATTGTGTATTTTTATTTATATGTTTATTTATTGGAGCAAACATCTACTGCGCATGAACTGAGCTCAGACAGTTTGTCTAGCCTAGCTACAGCATGTAGCCCCTGATAAAATATCAGCCGCTGCACGTTACCTACTGTAAGGTATTTGTACAATTTAGTCTATGTAGTATTGTAGGAGTATTCGTACTGCAGTGGCATGAACAGTTTGCTAGATGCAAGTCCTGTTAATTGAGCCTGAACATTTGCACCAGTTCCTTTTCTGGCATGCTGCCTTGGAGAGCAACAAAAACAAAACACTTTTATTATGTTAAGCTAAGAACAAAATCAAATCATAATATTACCAGCTTCAAATGTGAAGATTTGCTGTTTTTTGTTGTCTGATGGGATAGTAAACTGAATGTATTTGGGTTTTGGATTGTTTGTTGAACAAAACAAGGCATTTAAAAAAGTCACTTTGGGCTGTAGGAAACTGCTTTTAAAAAAAACATATTCATGAAATTTTATAGACCAAAATCATGTCAACATCAGTGTATCAAGAAAGCAATCAGCAGATTAATTGATAATGAAAATAATCATTAGTTGCAGACTTATAGCGGACTCCTGGTATTACTATATATCTATATACAGGTAATATTTTGGTGGTTGACCAATACCGGTTTTTCAATAGCCAATGCTGGTATTTAGAGAGCAGGGCCGCCGATGGCCGATATATAATGCCGATATCAGAAAGTCATGTTTAATTCCATTATTCCATACAGAGTACAATATAATATACATGGTTATCTTAGTCAGTAACATGTTGTTTTAGATGGATTTTTAAAGGAAATAGAAAAATACATTGGTTTGAGCTGTAGTTTTCAAAAACGTGAAAAAAAACGTGTTTACGGGAGAGTGGGGTACAGTTTGTCAGAAGTGAAGTCAATCAACTGCATTCTTTTCTACAGTATAACAATATATATTTAACACAAGCCATTAATGGTTTTAGATTAGATTTGCTGTCATTTAGGATGATAAATTGGCCTTGTAAGTGTAGGTATTGGCTGATGCAGATTATTTTCTAAAATTTCTTAGCTGGGGCAGTAAGCCACCCATATCTATACGCATCTCGTCTCGAGATCAATTTAGTCAGTAGATGAATGCCCTCATAATAGTCACACTCATTAAATATATGAAATTGTGCATCTGTTCTTCTCTAATGAGACCTAGTGTTTTATTTTATTAAAGTGTATGTAGTGGTCTTTAAGGTGAATTATAAAACACTGCAGGAAACCCTGCTATCCACATGAGTTTAGTATCTGTCTTATTTAGTAAAAAATTTAAAATTGCAATTGATAATGTGGTCAAATGCATGAGCTGGGACTATGCATCATGTGATTTAGAAATAGTGGTCATATCTATATTTGGTCCAAAAAGACAATACAAATAAACTGTATCTTTATCTCCAGTTCCCACTTAGTAAATCATGTATTTGTGTTCACAACCTTCCTGTTTGCATGATAGATTTAAAAGACGTCACAAAGTTACTGAGTATCATTCAGATAGTCATTTGACTTGGTTTCTGGTTCTTTTCAATGTCAAAAATGTAAACAAACATCCTGACAAAAAGGTTTTCATACCATGATAGTGTAGCCACAGTCCAGTCCTTCGTATTTGAAGACTTTGGCCCACATCCCACTGTCAGCCAAAGTCTTTTATACACAGGTCACTAGCCTTGCCAGCTCTGACGAGGTCTACTAAAACATTAAAAATGATTGCTCCACATTGCCAGGCTGTAAGCAAATGTCTGGAAATGACTCCTTGAATGTGGGTTTTTGTGTCACTGATTGCTCAGCTCAGCTGTGCTGTTCATGCATTCTCCTACTAGTCTGTGATTTTATTGTCACTGTAACAATGAGGCATTTGGACGGACACACAGACAGAGCAATTCAGTAAAGGAAAACTCTTTGTCATCTTATCCATTTTATGAGCCGGACATAATGTAGATTAAGTGTTTCCTGCCCTGCAGTGCTGTCTCCTGTGTTGCAGTGGATGACTCGGTAAAATGACTCTGAGACGGGAACAAAACCCTGAAATTCAAAGCTTAACATTGCAGCGTAACATGTGGTGAAGTAAACAGCGGTAGAGACACACCTTATTTTTCAAAGTGGAAACAAAAATATGACATCCACGATCAGTGTGAGTGATATCACATAAATCTCCAAACAGCTGGAGCATTTTTATGCTTTCCGCCAGTCTGTGTTGCTGGTCAGAGATTTACCTCTGTTGTTACATAGCACTGTTCTTCCAGGGCAGAGATCAGATGCCCTTAATAAACACCAAACCATCACCTTTCCCCCCGTCGAGCTTCCTGCTTCCCTTAATCTGATTGGCTCCTCCTGACTTCAGTGTGCCAGGAACACCCTTCACAGCAAGAGACTGATTTCTTGCACTAACTACACTATCTCAACTCCTTTTTCACACAGAATGGACAGTACTAGTATTACGTGATTTGACAATTATCATAACGTTAACACGTTCATACAGAAGAGATGGTACAGTGCATGTTGTTTTGTACATTTGAATTGCTTCAGCTCTACAAAATTTAGAAACTTAAGTCCAAAACTGAAATATATTTCGTTTATTATCCTATAAGACAAAGAAAAGCATCAAATTATTGCAATTAAGAAGCTCGAACTAGGAAATGTTTGACAGTTTTCCTTGAAAAATGATACAATGATTAGAGTACCAGAATAGTTGCAGATTTATTTTCTGTTGATCAACTAATAACTAACGATACTGATTCCAGTACCACAACTCAGGGTGTCTACTGATACAGGTAATGATCCGATGCCTCTCTTTTCTTCCACATTTAAAACAACAAATCTGGATGCCTCACACAGAACTTATTAGAATCATTTTTATTTTATTATGTGAGTTAGTTAACATGAGGCCAGGGATTACTGTGGCATGTCAAAATAACTCAACTTTTTTGTTTTGCAGTTTTGCTCTCTCACGTTGAATTGAATTGAATTCATGTCTTACTTGTTCTTTCATTGTTACCATTTCAATAATGCAGAGCAAAGCACATATGGAATTCAGGTTTAGGCAGGAATTAAATATTTTTGTTAACTGGGTAATGTGATTGTAAGACAGATAACTAAGTGTAGCTTATGAGTATGTAATAGTTCATCTGTTTTTGGCAACATATGATGAATTATGTGATAATCCTAAAACTGTAGTAAGTAATGCAAATAAATATGACCATGCAGCATTTGGGTAAACTGCCAATAGACACCTAATTCACTGAATCTAGAATTTTTTTTTTTAGCTACTTGAAAAGCTTTAGGATGCTATTTTCCTGTTAATCCTATAATGTTGACAGCCCAAAACTTATCAGTAATGTGTTCCTGTTTTGGAACAATATCTCATGTAGAAATACAATGAGTCTGTTTTATGTTTGTTTTCTATGATACAATCCCTGGTCATTGACAGTCACTGTGGAGGTCAGAAGAACCAAAACAACTCTTATTAGATTAGCAAACCAACCAACACAGCAGTGCTGGGAGGACTAGACAACACTGTCCTCCCAGCACTGCTGTGTTTGTTGGTGTGTGCTGGTGTGAAAGTCAGCCAGTCACATGTTTAAGTGTTTAATGGGATTGGACCTTTGTTTGTTTAGACTCATGACAGTTTTATTAATGGCCTTTGGAGGAACCTTGAAATCTTTTCTAAATGTTGTTACCATTAATCAGAGCCATTCGTTTTTTTATTCTTTACTTTATTCCTTTCCTCTTTCACCAATGATGAATTATTGTTTAATGTTGGAACTGTAACAACACTGTTAGCTAATATATGAAGCATAAAGCCTTAATTTTTTCCTGTAGGCTCAGACCTCCAAATGAGTCCACAGGGTGCATTGGCTTAAAGGCTATGTTTTCCCAACATACTCCATTAAGCCTTCGTATTGGAGAGAGTAGTTGTGTCTTTCGCCTGCAGAGCCCAGAGTCTGACAGCCCTGCCCTGACTGTCAGCAAGATCTCTGCTGATCAATCTGACCTTGCGTCTGAACGAATAGGAACAAAGGCTTTCCCTACACCCCCTCCTCTTGATTTCTCAAACACACACATACACACAGATGCACACCAGGGTGGGCTTTGATGCTTGTATCAGGTGGATAATAAATATCTAAGGAGTATTAGTAACTAGGATTAGAGAGGAGCTCCTGCCTCCCCCCTCCAATTATTCACGCCACTGTAACACACACACACAAACACACATCCACCTCCTGATGTCAGGAACCATAAAACGATCCAATGAGCAGGCCTTAGTGAGGAGATGGGACAGCAGCCCAGCCCCCACCTCCGGCCACATTGGCATCCCCCATCACCATCTCCACAGCTACCAGGGAGGATGAGGGGGCATTCTGGGACAGCTGAGGCTGAGGAAGGGGCAGGGAGGAAGACAGGCAAGATTTGCTTTTGTTGAGAGATATGCAAATGAGACAGATCGAGAAAGACCTGGATGGATGCATAGTAAGCATTTTCTTACATGATCTGGGATACTCGTGGCCATATGGCAGCACTACACAAGAGCAGAGAGTGAGATAGATACTGTAGGTAGACTGTGCCAAGCAAGCAGTCTGTTGTGAAAGCTACGGTTTTCACAGTGTGCTACAACTCTAATCTGAGCATGCTGTGTGTGTGTGTGTGTGTGTGTGTGTGTGTGTGTGTGTGTGTGTGTGTGTGTGTGTGTGTGTGTGTGTGTGTGTGTGTGTGTGTGTGTGTGTTTCCCACTAATGGATGTCTTTTTGTTGTCTGTATCTCTCAGTCAGCTGGCTTCTAATGTGAAGCAAAATGAGAGAAGATGCTGTTGTTAAGTGGTTGACTATCGATGCAACTGTCATCATTTATCCATTTATTTAAAAGCCTGCATCTTATTTTCTTAGTTTCTGTCTTTATTCTTATCATTTAAGATGAAATTTTATTAATATGTGCCATTGCTGAGATCTTGAGACATGTGACTTTGACGGACAAAGCCTTATAACAGCAACACAAGCAGTAAGCCCAGTTTTTTTAAACCATTTAGTTTGATAGTGAAACAAATGGTGAATTTTAACAAAAAAGTGCATAACTGCAGTTTTTATGGTAGGTCAAAAGAGCACCTGAAAGTAGCACAGCACAATCCAGTGGATGTTTAAAACTGTGGCTTGTTGACATTTAGGGAAATACTCTTATTTGCTTTCTTACCAAGAGTATTTTGCTTGTAATTGTCTGTCTGTGCATATGTCTGTTTTTAGCCATGCCCTAAAATCTATTTGCCTTCGTGGATTAATGAAGTTGTATTAACTTGAACTGAATTGAAGAGTTAGATGAGAAGATTAGTACTACTCTGTGCATTAACCATGAAGCTAGACCCAGCAGGCTGTTAGCCTAGCTTATACTGGAAGTAGGTGAAAACAGCTAGTCTGGCTCTTACCAAAGCTTAAAAAATTTGCCTACCAGCACCTCTAAAGCTCACTATTTAACATGTTATATTCACATTTTTTACTCTGTACAAAAACTGACACGTGGAAATGACAATTTGCTTTTCTTGCCAGCTAATAGTCTGCTTCATACTTAGCATAACGACATGAGATCTGAAACTCATTCTCAAACTCCTACAAGCTATGTGTACTGAAGTGGGCACGTTCCTATATCTCTAAATGATCTTGATGGTAAAATGTAGGTCAATTATAGTGATCGATAGATTGTTTGGCCGATTAATCGGGCCGATATCTGGCATTTTGACATAATACTCATAATACTATTAGTTATACTGTAGAATAATGAAGTTGATGATGTTACTTCTGACAAATTGTACCCCACTCTCCCTTAAACATAAGTCTGAAACAGCTTAAAGATTTAATCTAAAACAGCATGTTACTGAATATTGTCATATGTATTAGATTACACTCTGGACGGAATAATGGAATTATACATGACTTTTCTTTTTTTTTTTTTGATATCGGCATTATATATCGGCCATTGTTCACACTGCTCTCTAAATAAAGTTTATTAAAGTGGCATTGGCATTGGCCATTGAAAAGCACATGGTCGACCACCAATCATTTATGACTGTTGTCATGTACAAAACAATTTTAATTCCAATTTCTCACTTGTTTTTTCTTTTGTTGCTGCATAGCTATCAGACAACAGTCTCCCTCTTTATTCCTGCCTAAATCTACCCAGAAAGTGCTGGAAAGTGCTCCGTGAGTGCTTCAGGCCTTAACTCTGGATTAACATGTCCAAGGCATATAAAAATAGCTGCCCCATGTCTGTGTCCATGAGCAGGAAAACACCAGGCTGGCTGGGACAACACCATCAGCTTAAGATATCGCCACTAATTCGTGTTAGCTCATTGGCTTAAAGCCTCTTGTCCACCTATTGGCCTTCAGGGTTGCTACCTGGCATGCTGTTTCACCACTGACTTTGTCTCAGTGTTCTCCCCTCGCACTGGTTTCTTATTAGACAGTCTAATACCTTGAAGGTCTGTGTCCTGAGAGCTTCTCTGTTATGTAACATGGTGAGACATTGGTGGACACGTGTCTACCCAAAAATAGTTTGAGTGTGGATGCATGGTGTGACAACTTTAATAGGAAAAAAAGTGGCTAACCCTGAATGTCTCATCAAGTAGACACTCATATAATAATACATGTATGCATGTATGTTTGTCATTTTCTTCAGATCACATCCCTACAGACCTACGGGACCCCTTTTATACTGACCAGTATGAGCAGGAACACATCAAGCCCCCCATCATCCGCCTGCTGCTGTCTGGAGAGCTGTACTGCCGGGTGTGCGGCCTCATCCTGCACGCTGAACAGGCTGCCTCCCTTCAAAGCCACCAGTCTGTCATGCAGGCTCTGTCCAGGAAAGGCATCTATGTCCTGCAGACAGACAACACACCTGTCTCTGATCTGGACCTCAGCTCGGCTCCGATCAAGATGGTGGGTAGCTTAACCTTATGTCAAGTTATAGACCAACATTGACTCAGCATATTAGTGCTTTGTATCTCAACCTATCATCATGTATTCTGAAACCTGTTATCTGTCTGTTGGCTATATTTGACCTCTGTGCACATTAGTTGTAGTGGTTTGTGAAGCTTCTGCATCTTAGTATTCTTCAAGAGGTAAGTCAAATGATCACTGTTAAGGATTGGCGTCATGATCATCATGTAGATTTAAATAAATGAGGTTAAATAAAACTAGGTCATTTAAGTCTGTAAAACATTGGTCCTCATACCAATAGCAAATACAGTGATGAATAGACTTTCGTTCATCAGGTGATCAGATCCATAACTCCAAATAAATTCTAATGTTGTTCTGTTTCTGCTGAATATGTAATAGGTACTGTTTGCTGCTCATTCACAGTTGATAATATGTCAATGTTCGATTTACAGCTTGTTCCACTGGTGGCAAAAAAAAAAAATTATACTCCTTTAAGAATTATATAATTAGTTAATCAGGAAAGGTTTATTGTTATATAAATGAGGTTGCATTCTTTGCAGGATAACCCAGTGAACTGGCAAGCCACACTTGCCATCTGGTAACAAGCTAATGTGACTTTGCTTTCCAGAGCCAAATATAAGCCAAGAGTTGGAATAAATAATGCGTCAGCGGATGTGAGTATTTTGCAGGTTTGGAGGAGTGTAAAACTAAAATATTTATGAAACAAAATGAACCAAAAGGCTACGCATTTGTCATTTAATATGAACCCACTATTAGTCATATCCCACATGTGTCTAAATGCAAAAGGAAACAAGCTGGCTGAGAAGCAGCAGTTTATGCTGTGTTTAAGTGTCAGGATATGAATTTAGTCTTTGCTCTTGGCTATATAGATTCATATTAAACTCAAGTGGAAACACTAAAGTAACTCTGAAACCATCATAACATGTAATAGATTATTTGACATCCATCAATCAGACTTTCAATACTATATAAATAACCTTTTAAGGTAAAAAGAAATCCAGGCTTCCATCAAAACAAAAACACGTTTTCATTCTGCACAGTTTACTCACCCTGGCCTTTTTGTACAAATAAACAGTGTGTGAGTCATACAATAATGACTTAGTGATTGCCTCACGTGAACGCTGACTTTACTGTTTAAACTCTGCATGTTTCAGTCAGGAAGTTCTTCCCTGTTTCCATGGCAACTCGGTGATGGAGCATCTCTTTTGTCTTCCCTGTCTGCAGAAAAGCTCACACATACTACTAATAATAATGCAGTACAATAACTGTATACAATATAAACTGTTTCTAAGAAGGATTTACAGTGTACACATCAGAAATACTATTTAATGCAGAGATTGATTATCATGACATGGGGCAGGAAATTTAATTTAAATGTAGTGCTTGCCAAATCCAAAATTAGGTTTCTGTTGTAACATTCAAAGACAACTCAAAGTCTGTGTTCTTGCAGAGCTCCCACATCCACCTTATTGATGCCCTGATGATGGCCTACACTGTGGAGATGATCAGCATAGAGAAGGTGGTGTCCAGCGTCAAGCGTTTTTCCAACTTCAGTGCCTCCAAGGAGCTCCCTTTTGACCTGGAAGACGCAATGGTTTTTTGGATCAACAAGGTAAGAGCCAGACAGGGGTGTTCATGTTTGCATTTGTGCGCTTGTCTTTCTGTATTGATCTACAGTGTCTTTGTTGCTACAGGTGAACATAAAGATGAGGGAGATCATGGAAAAAGAGCTGAAAATGAAGCAACATCTGCTGGATTCACCCAGTCACCAAAAGGTGTCCCTTTGTTGTATTCCCTTAGCTCACAATCTGTCACCTTGTCTCTTTATCTCACTGCTTAGAAAGAAAGCTTCCTGTATGTTGAATAGTCTTTCTTTAGTGATGTTGTTACCTGTGTTTATTGTCTTGGATTTTACATGCATGCATCCATTTCTCACTGAGTGCATTAACTGTCAATTGTGTAGGTTTAGTCACTGGATCTTGCGTTGTGATCTGGTGAGCACCTCACATCACCCTCTGATCACAGAGTTTTTTTGCGTTTAGAGTGGACACCCTATATCAGAGGTTTTCAAAGTCTGAAACTGTGCCCCCCCTCCAAAATTGAGACAAACCCACCCCGGGTGCAGTTGTTGACCTTTTGTCTAGGGAAGGGAAAGCAGAAGGGATAACAGCAGATATTACTGAAGCTACAGTAAACATCACAATCTTAGGATCTGTTTCTGTGATGACAAGCAAGTCCAGTCTCTCACCACTGAAAATGGATGTAGTCACAGCGTACAGGGTTCCAAAGCGACGGCTTTTAAATTAGTTTCTATTTTTTCACTGCAACTCTGTATCGCGATTTACTAGTAGTAGTAGTTTTTTTGAACTGCAGTTCCCATAATTTCCCATTATTTCTGGACGTTGTGGGATTTAAACAGGAAGTATAATGTTGCCATGGAATCAGTTAGTTAGCTTTGGGCTACAACTTGAGCCCTCTGTTATTAGCCTATATTTCTATACATTTTGACGAAATAGCACCATTATAGGTATGCTGTATTACCTCTTAGCAGTTCCTGTTTTTAATTACTAGAATACCTCATACTGAAGAAAATTAAAAACATGATGATTCTCAGGCAAGTTCTGGAGTTATCTTTTTTCTATGATTCCTGAGTTGTGGACATTTGTTTGTGATGGAGATAATGATATAATCGGGAAGTGTTTGTCATTCCTGTGCGTTCATATTTGACTGAGTTATAACTCCCCGCCTCTCCTTCAACTCTTCCACGCCTCCCTGGGGAGGCATACCTCACAGTTTGAAAACCTCAGCACTATGTTGACTCACCCTGGTTCTTATCAACCATACAGAAAAGGCATATTTCTAAAAAAACAAAACAAGTGGAAGCATTGTTGTTGAGCTGCTTCTCAGAGGGTAATGAGGTTGCATTTGTCTGAAACAATGTGACAACACAAAGTAGTCACTGAACCTTTAATTACAAAATACACCTGTTGTCTTTTTCCTCATGTGCCTCTTCTCTGTAAAATTTGAATTCTTGACTCTGTCTGTCTAACCCTTTCTAGTTGTCTTTAAGATCAGATCTGTCTCCATAACAGGCAATCTGATTCACTGTCACTGCATATGACCCTTGAATTGTGTGCTGCTCTTCCTGTTTGTGTCTCCCCAAACTTTCCTTTCCTTCCTGCCTCTTGGATACTAGTCTCCCTCCAAATGGTACTGGAAGCTTGTACCTGTAAGTGCAACTGCTAGCAGTGTCCTGTGTGAGTGTATGTACGTCTGTTTGAGGTGCATGTGTGTCAGTGTCAGACCAGACAGCACAAAAACGAGCCAAAACAAAAATAAAAGCTAATGAGATACACCGCAGAAAAGACCTAAATGAATTCAAATTTGTTTTACAGAGAATGCAGTTATGTATATATATAATGTGTATAATGAAGATAACGCAGTGCCCCTTGGTGGAAAAGGAGGAAATAGCAAGCTCATAAGACTCACTCTGCTCATTTGCCATTGCTTTGCATGAAACCCTTAAGCAATTCCTTCAATTTTCACCCTTTTCTCATTACATTCTGGTTTGTTTTTATATTGTTTTTGGTTTTATAGTGAACTACCAGGCAGTTCTAACTCATTCTTGCCATAAAGTAACCTGTCTGGAGTCCACATTCAGTGATGTCCACTCATCCTGTCACTGCTCAGTCATTTCTTTCTTCCCTCACCAGTCTAATTTATTATTATTACAGGCTCAATGGCTTATTAGAGCCTGTGGAGTTTTCTCTCACGATACTCACCATTTACCTTTTTCTTATTTCCATCCCTGCCTTTATTGTTATTCCAATTTTGTCATTTCTCACATGCACCAACTACTAAACCCACCTCAGTCTTAGTTAAATTATTATACCTGAAGGTGGTAGCATCCATGACAGGTCAGATGCACAACATGCCCTAAAAGACTGCAAACCTACACCTGACATTATATGATATCTGATAATAGTTACAGATACCTATTCTGCAGTATACATATTAAAGCCAGAAAATAATTTACAAAGTAAATGTAAATGTTGTGTTTGAGGATGTGACTCAGTGTTCTGACTTTAAACTTGTGCCCTCTCTTGCTGTGTAGGTACGTTACCGCAGAGATCACCTGTCTGGTCGGACATTTCAGCACTTCCCTCTGTTGGACGACCTGTTGAAGGATGTGTCTGACGGCACAGCTCTGCTGTCTGTGATCCACTTCTATTGCCCAGAGCTCATTAGATTGGAAGGTACAGTAACACTGGACTGCTAGATCCATTGAAGGAAGATACAAGATACTATAGATGTTCACTTTCTGGAGCCACAGTCCACCACTGTTGCCTGAGGTTATATGATCCTTTAAAAGAAGTTTTCAATTTTGGGAAATTCACTTTCTTTCCTAGAGCTAGATGAGTGCATTGATACCACTCTCATGTCTGGATGCTAAATGTGAATTTAGAACCACTAGCTTAGCCTAGATTTAAGACTAGCAGCACGGGAAAACAGGGAGCCTGGCTAGCTGTAAGGATAAGGTAAACAAATCAGCCTACTAGCACCTCTAAAGTTCACTTAAAGCTCCTTTTTTATGCCTCCTCCTCCCACACAGAGAGTAAGACTAGCTGTTTTTCCCTGTTTCAAGTTTTCTTACTAAACTAAGTTAACTCTCAGCAAGAAAGTAAAGACAAAGTGTACAGGTGCTGGTCATATAATTAGAATATCATCAAAGTTGATTTATTTCAGTAATTCCATTAAAAAAGTTAAACTTGGATATTATATTCATTCATTACACACAGACTGATATATTTCAAATGTTTATTTCATTTAATTGTGATGATTAAAACTGACAACTAATGAAAATCCCAAATTCAGTATCTCCGAAAATTAGAATATTACTTAAGAACAATACTAAAAAAGGATTTTTAGAAATGATGGCCAACTGAAAAGTATGAACATGAAAAGTATGAGCATGTACAGCACTCAATACTTAGTTGGGGCTCCTTTTGCCTGAATTACTGCAGCAATGCGGCGTGGCATGGAGTCGATCAGTCTGGGGCACTGCTCAGGTGTTATGAGAGCCCAGGTTGCTCTGATAGTGGCCTTCAGCTCTTCTGCATTGTTGGGTCTGGCGTATCACATCTTCCTCTTCACAATACATCAAAGATTTTCTATAGGGTTAAGGTCAGGCAAGTTTGCTGGCCAATTAAGAACAGGGATACCATGGTCCTTAAACCAGGTACTGGTAGCTTTGGCACTGTGTGCAGGTGCCAAGTCCTGTTGGAAAATGAAATCTGCATCTCCATAAAGTTGGTCAGCAGCAGGAAGCATGAAGTGCTCTAAAACTTCCTAGTAGACGGCTGCGTTGACCTTGGACCTCAGAAAACACAGTGGACCAACACCAGCAGATGACATGGCACCCCAAACCATCACTGACTGTGGAAACTTTACACTGGACTTCAAGCAACGTG